>NC_083469.1:347500-435000 GCF_030014155.1 Tachysurus vachellii
CACTGCTGTATAGCTTGTATGCTGTATGCTGGAGAGCGTGTTATCAATAGCATGGGCCACGTGTACAGTCTCCGTTTTTTGTTAAAAGTTCTCCATGTCATCTAACTCATGGGCCCCTATGATCTCCATCAGGTGTTTACGGGACGCTGCTGTGTTCTGTGTGGTTCTGATCTGCAGTACAGTTAAAATCTCCACCTAAAATTAAAATTTCAGCAGTTGCAGTCAGCAATCACATTGTTAAGTTTATCTAAAGCCCATGGTCTCCACTGCATTGGTGTGAGCGAACACAGATAAAACTAAAGCCCATGGTCTCCACTGCATTGGTGTGAGCGAACACAGATAAAACTAAAACCTCATTCTCATCGAAGGTTTTCACTTTTAAAAGCCTCCCATTTAAAATCTCTTCCACTGAAAAAGAACAATGAATAAAATTGTGAGTGAACAGTAAGGCGACTCCATCACTTAGTGTTGTGTTATGGCTTAAAATCACCACCCCATCGCACTGCTTCCCCCAATCAGCAGCATTACTGACATCACTGTAACACATATCCTATAACATGACAACATCAATGTGCTTCTGTTTTAACAGCTCATATCATTTAACTCTCTTACGTTCTCTTGTTCCATTTATATTTAGACTCACAACATGGATTCCAGTCATTAAGAAAAGTAAAATTGATAAAACACAATAGAGGGTAAGAACCTCTCTAGTTCCTCTCTAACCTCTCTAATAGAGGGTAAGAACCTCTCTAGTATAAAAACACCACACATACAATTAGTCATCATCAGAATTTTCACTGTTCACTTTAGTGAATAAAATTCACTAAAAACTCCTCTATTGCCACATTCTTCTGCAAGCTTTAATGTCCTCAGCGCTGTAGACAACATTTAACTGTTCCTCCTGGGAATAAATGTTTAACACAGAGTCTGACACACACTCATCACTATCTGACTCCCTTTGCTCTGCCTTCGTCTCTTTTTTCGCCTGTTTCTTTCCTTGTCCCTTAGCTTTCTTTTTCCTTTTTTTGTTGGTACAGTACATTAAACGTGGACTTGTCCACCATCTCCACGTCTCCTCCGTCCCCCTGCACTGGTGTAGTGGCCGGTGTGTCCAGGCGGTTGCTCTGCACCTCTGTGACTGACTCTGCCAGTGCAGGCAGCTCCAGCACTGCACCAGAACCTACTGGGCTTTTCTCAGATGAGTACTGCCTTTCTCGGTCCGGTTCAGTCAGACAAGGTCGTTCCTCCTCCTACAGTTCAGCAGGTTGTTGAGGGCCTCGTAGCTGCTGCTGTACAAGAAGCAATGGTGAGTGAGCGCCAGCCGGCAGCCCAGAAGCCCACTGGAGCTGAAGCAACACCAGAGAAGCCCCTCTCAGCTGAACAGGCCACGGTGACGCCAGACCCGGTCGCTCAGAAACACTGAGGACACTCTGTCTCTCAGGACAGGCCTGAACAAGATGCCCAGTTTTACCACATTTAAATAATTTCATATCAGCATCAGAAACAAATATATTGTAATCAAACCCATCGATACTGGATTTAACTCTATAACACCTTCTTTAAGGACCATAAAACACAGCAGGTGTTTGTACATTAAGGGGGATTCTCCTGACAGGGAGACCACTCGCCTGTACAGAGTCAACTCTTTACCAACAGCTTCATCACTTATAAAAGAAGTGAGATTAGACAGTAAGACTTTTTTAGCAGGAGAACTGAGGGACAGGAACTAATATTAATCACGATGCCTTTCTGTCTCAGCTTTCTAACTTTATCAACATCATTCAGAACAACAACGATTGTTCTTTTCATTCTGGAGGCAGAGACAATATTCTAGTGCCACACTACATCACTGACCGCTAACACACACTGCTACACTCACTGCACACACACACACACACACACACACACACACACACACACACACACACACACACACACAGTTATTTCCTCTCTTACACACACACAAATAATTATGATATAACCGAGATATTTAAACAGAAACAGTTGCACTTAGTGCCAAAAAAATTGAGAGAGAGAGAGAGAGAGACAGTGAGAGAGAGAGAGAGAGAGAGAGACAGTGAGAGAGAGCGAGAGAGACAGTGAGAGAGAGAGAGACAGTGAGAGAGAGACAGTGAGAGAGAGAGAGAGAGAGAGAGAGAGAGAGAGAGAGAGAGAGACAGTGAGAGAGAGAGAGAGAGAGAGACAGTGAGAGAGAGACAGTGAGAGAGAGACAGTGAGAGAGAGAGAGAGAGAGAGAGAGAGAGAGAGAGAGAGAGAGAGAGAGAGAGAGACAGTGAGAGAGAGAGAGAGAGAGAGAGAGAGAGAGAGAGAGAGACAGTGAGAGAGAGAGAGAGAGAGAGAGACAGTGAGAGAGAGACAGTGAGAGAGAGACAGACAGAGACAGAGAGAGAGACACAGAGACAGATAGAGAGAGAGAGACACAGAGACAGATAGAGAGAGAGAAAGCTCTGGAGACATGAGACTTCATGAGCAATGACAGTGAGTGTAAAGATGTCTCCAGGTTATTCAGGTTCATAATGTTTTTGTTTCTTTGTCTGTTTGTATATAAAGAGTAAAGATTTGTAACTATGGCAACAACACGACAGTAGTAAACTATTGATATGTTTGTGGGAAGATTGTGTGATGCTCGAGTGTGTTGAGTGTGTTGAGTGTGATGAGTGTGTCTCAGGGTGTGGTGCTTGAGTGTTGAGTGTGTTAAGTGTGATGAGTGTGTCTCAGGGTGTGATGCTCGAGTGTGTTGAGTGTGTTAAGTGTGATGAGTGTGTCTCAGGCTGTGATGCTCGAGTGTGTTGAGTGTGATAAGTGTGATGAGTGTGTCTCAGGGTGTGATGCTCGAGTGTGTTGAGTGTGTTAAGTGTGTCTCAGGGTGTGATGCTCGAGTGTGATGAGTGTGTCTCAGGGTGTGATGCTCGAGTGTGTTGATTGTGTTAAGTGTGATGAGTGTGTCTCAGGGCGTGCTGCTCGAGTAGGTTGAGTGTGTTAAGTGTGATGAGTGTGTCTCAGGCTGTGATGCTCGAGTGTGTTGAGTGTGATAAGTGTGATGAGTGTGTCTCAGGGTGTGATGCTCGAGTGTGTTGAGTGTGTTAAGTGTGTCTCAGGGTGTGATGCTCGAGTAGGTTGAGTGTGTTAAGTGTGATGAGTGTGTCTCAGGGCGTGATGCTCAAGTATGTTGAGTGTGTTAAGTGTGATGAGTGTGTCTCAGGGCGTGATGCTCGAGTGTGTTGAGTGTGTTGAGTGTGTTAAGTGTGATGAGTGTGTCTCAGGGCGTGATGCTCGAGTGTGTTGAGTGTGTTGAGTGTGTTAAGTGTGATGAGTGTGTCTCAGGCTGTGATGCTCAAGTGTGTTGAGTGTGTTGAGTGTGTTAAGTGTGATGAGTGTGTCTCAGGGCGTGATGCTCGAGTGTGTTGAGTGTGTTAAGTGTGATGAGTGTGTCTCAGGGCGTGATGCTCGAGTGTGTTGAGTGTGTTAAGTGTGATGAGTGTGTCTCAGGGCGTGATGCTCGAGTGTGTTGAGTGTGTTAAGTGTGATGAGTGTGTCTCAGGGTGTGATGCTCGAGTGTGTTGAGTGTGTTGAGTGTGATGAGTGTGTCTCAGGGTGTGATGCTCGAGTGTGATGAGTGTGTCTCAGGGTGTGATGCTCGAGTGTGATGAGTGTGTCTCAGGGTGTGATGCTCGAGTGTGTTGAGTGTGTTAAGTGTGATGAGTGTGTCTCAGGGTGTGATGCTCGAGTGTTGAGTGTGTTAAGTGTGATGAGTGTGTCTCAGGCTGTGATGCTCGAGTGTGATGAGTGTGTCTCAGGGTGTGATGCTCGAGTGTGATGAGTGTGTCTCAGGGTGTGATGCTCGAGTGTGTTGAGTGTGTTAAGTGTGATGAGTGTGTCTCAGGGTGTGATGCTCGAGTGTTGAGTGTGTTAAGTGTGATGAGTGTGTCTCAGGGTGTGATGCTCGAGTGTTGAGTGTGTTAAGTGTGATGAGTGTGTCTCAGGGTGTGATGCTCGAGTGTTGAGTGTGTTAAGTGTGTTGAGTGTGTCTCAGGCTGTGATGCTCGAGTGTGTTGAGTGTGTTAAGTGTGATGAGTGTGTCTCAGGGTGTGATGCTCGAGTGTTGAGTGTGTTAAGTGTGATGAGTGTGTCTCAGGCTGTGATGCTCGAGTGTGATGAGTGTGTCTCAGGGTGTGATGCTCGAGTGTGATGAGTGTGTCTCAGGGTGTGATGCTCGAGTGTGTTGAGTGTGTTAAGTGTGATGAGTGTGTCTCAGGGTGTGATGCTCGAGTGTTGAGTGTGTTAAGTGTGATGAGTGTGTCTCAGGGTGTGATGCTCGAGTGTTGAGTGTGTTAAGTGTGATGAGTGTGTCTCAGGGTGTGATGCTCGAGTGTTGAGTGTGTTAAGTGTGTTGAGTGTGTCTCAGGCTGTGATGCTCGAGTGTGTTGAGTGTGTTAAGTGTGATGAGTGTGTCTCAGGCTGTGATGCTCGAGCTCCAGCTAACAGCTTCATGTGTTTCCTGTCTAACTCTCACTGACAGGTGAACGTACTAAACAGTTCAGTGTAAGTTAAATAAATTGTAGCTTTATTTCTGGTGAAACGTTTTTCAGAGTCATTTAATATTTCAGTGTGAAGCAGAAATATAAGTGAAGAGATTTAAGACAATCAGAGTTACACTTACAGAACTGAGCAGAAATTCGTCTCCACATGACCATATTTATCTTATTTACACACCTGAGCATCTGAGAGCTGAGTGACTCACACCTACAACTTCACCACTGAGCCACTACTGCTGTTTAATTATTAATAGTGTGAGGTGTGTGTGTGTGTGTGTGTGTGTGTGTGTTTATTGTAATCTGATCCTGATGTGTTTAAGACTAAACACTGTTCTAGTTTCACACCACTGAGCTTTTGAAGGATAATTAGATATATAAAATACAATCTGTTTCCCCACAGAAGGTTCCAACTAGAACCCTTTAAGTAGCTTAATAAGCCCGACTTATTAAAGAGAGAACTTATAGAATCCAGAACCCAACAACTGAAAGATGATCAGAAAGGAGACTAAGTACTCATAATGATCTAATGGACATTGATCTAATGATCTAAGTGGTTCTGTGTTAATAAAAGTTCTGACTAGAACCCCTTTATAAACACAAGAACCCTTACTTACTATAAAGAACCCTTGAAGAATCTCCTAAAACGATCAGAAACCTTTTCCTTTTCACAGAAATTCCATGTAGATCTTTAGGAGGCCAATGACCTTTTACTAAGAGAGTACCATGAGGCTGATCGTTAAACTCTGTGCTACAGATATTCGGTGGCTTGGTGTGGATCCTGGTAGCTTCAACTCATGTTGAACCAGAGAACCCTCAGGGCTGGGTGATGTTCGTCTCTGTCTTCTGTTTTGTCATGACCTTCTTCTGGCTCATCATTTTTGCCTGTGGAGCTCACAAGAACAAAGGAGGCTGGGCTACTGCGGTAAGTATGAGCATCATCACACACTACTCTATATCATCATCCTCACCATCACCATCATCATCATCATCATCATCATCACTATCATCATCATCATCATCATCATCATCATCACTATCATCATCATCATCATCATCATCATCACTATCATCATCATCATCATCATCATCACTATCATCATCATCATCATCATCATCATCATCATCATCATCATCACTATCATCATCATCATCATCATCATCCTCATTGTCTGGTCATATATTGTTCAAATACTCTTTTGTCACCTCCCAGTGCACTCACCACATTAAACCAGTGGAAATCTCTAATGGATTTTGATGGTCTTTTAGCACGGTTTAAAATCTGCACAGGCCACGCCCACTTTTTGTTGTGCTGTTATTGTCAGTGTTTGCATGAGGAAGGTTTGTGGTGTTCAGTGTCCTTACGTCAGCACATACATTTACATCTGAAAATAAATGTAAACAATTTAAGATAAGTAAACTGAGACACGCCCCTGTTTTAGACAGACTCCGCCCCCCATGTACAGAACTCACATCGTTCCTGAATATTGCTTCTCTCTGCCTTTTATGTTTTTCTATAGAATTCTGATTCTTCAAACTTTAATCTATCACTCTTTCTTCTCTAACTGCCAGACCCATAACCTTCTCTACCATTGACATATCCACCAGGTTCCTCCAACTGTTTTGTCCTCTGTCTCTAAACCTAGGAAATCTTCTTGACCTGCTCTCTTCTTCTATCTATCTATCTATCTATCTATCTATCTATCTATCTATCTATCTGTGTGTCTATCTATCTATCTATCTATCTATCTATCTATCTATCTATCTATCTATCTATCTATATGTGTGTCTATCTATCTATCTATCTATCTATCTATCTATCTATCTATATATCTATCTATCTATCTATCTATCTATCTATCTATCTATCTATCTATCTATCTATCTATATGTGTGTCTATCTATCTATCTATCTATCTATCTATCTATCTATCTATCTATCTATCTATCTATCTATCTATCTATCTATATATCTAACTATCTATCTATCTATCTATCTATCTATCTATCTGTCTGTCTGTCTGTCTGTCTGTCTGTCTGTCTATCTGACTGTCTGTCAGTCTGTCAGTCTGTCTGCCTGTCTGTCTGTCTGTCTGTCTGTCTGTCTGTCAGTCTGTCTGCCTGTCTGTCTGTCTGTCTGTCAGTCTGTCTGTCTGTCTGTCAGTCTGTCTGTCTGCCTGTCTGTCTGTCTGTCTGTCTGTCTGTCTGTCAGTCTGTCTGCCTGTCTGTCTGTCTGTCAGTCTGTCTGTCTGTCTGTCAGTCTGTCTGTCTGTCTGTCTGTGTTATGGAGTTTTTAATAGAGATGATACACATCTATATGTCACTATGTACAGGACAGACATTTCTGTATGTAGATGTTTCAGGTATTTGAGGTGTCTGTAGTTACAGTCTGTCAGCTGATGTGTCACGTCAGTAATAAACCCACACTGAGTGATTCACTCTGATCTGAATACAACCCAGAAATTTTACAGGGAACAACATTGTCAACAGTGCTCAGTGGACAGTCAATGTAAATGTGTGTTTATGTGTGTGTGTGTGTGTGTGTGTGAGTGTGTGTGTGTGTGTGTTTAGGGTTAAGTGAATAATATTTCTGTGTCAGTTTTGATCTGGTTTACCTGCATTACAGAGAACATGTATTTACTATAGCTATTTCTGTGTGTGTGTGTGTGTGTGTGTGTGTGTGTGTGTGTGTGTGTGTAGGACTTTGTGTATCACTTCCTGGCAGCTCTGTTTTATTTGAGCGCCTCGGTTCCTCTTGCCACCGTCACGCTCAATATGAAGAACAGCACTGAAGTCTCTCCAGTGGACAGATTCAGATTTTACCAAATTGATATTGCAGCAGTGGTGAGGACACACACATTATATTACACACACACACACACACACATTATATTACACACACACACACACACACACACATTATATTACACACACACACATATTATACTACACACACATATTATACTACACACACACACACACACATATTATACTACACACACACACACACACACACACACATATACTACACACACACACACATTATACTACACACACACACTATATTACACACACACACACATATTATACTACACACACACACATATTATACTACACACACACACACATTATATTACACAAACACATTATACTACACACACACACATAGTATACTACACACACACACACACATATTATACTACACACACATTATACTACACACACCCATATTATACTACACACACATTGTACTACACACACATATTATACTACACACACATTATATTACACACACACACACACATTATATTACACACACACACATATTATACTACACACACACACATATTATACTACACACACACACACATATTATACTACACACACACACACACACATTATACTACACACACACACTATATTACACACACACACACACATATTATACTACACACACACACATATTATACTACACACACACACACACACATTATATTACACACACATTATACTACACACACACATAGTATACTACACACACACACATATTATACTACACACACACATTATACTACACACACCCATATTATACTACACACACATTGTACTACACACACACATTATACTACACACACACATATTATACTACACACACACATTATACTACACACACACACACATATTATACTACACACACACATATTATACTACACACACATACACACACATATTGTACTACACACACACAATACTACACACACACACATATTATATTACACACACACATATACTACACACACACACACATATACACACATTTACACACACATACACACACACACACACACACACACATAAACACACAAATATATGTTATAGATATATTGCCATAATTATAACACCTTATGTCTGTGTGTGTGTGTGTGTGTGTGTGTGTGTGTGTGTGTTACAGGTTTTCTCCTACACTGCTACACTTTTGTACTTCATTCACTGCATTCTGTCTGCCATCAGATGGAAATCCTTCTGAACAAATGATAGAAGAATTCAAGCTCCATCACTGCCCAGATCTGATCTTTTAATTAAGATGATTTGAGATCATTCTAATCACAGATGATACTTTACTCTAATCATTATAGTTTTTTCCCAACAAAGTAAAACTTTTTATAACAGTAGATGAAGGTAAAAAAAATGATTCTTTGTACCTGAGAAGAAATGATTTTTGTATATTTTTGAAATACTATGGAATTATAATGTGTGGTAATAAAAGTTGTATAAAGTGTGTGCATGTGTGCATGTGTGTGTGTGTGGGTGCGTGCGTGTGTGTGTGTGGGTGCGTGTATGTGTGTATACGTGTGTATGTGTGTGTGTGTGTGTGTGTGTGTATATGTGTGTGTAAATGCAGGTATTCAGTGTTCAGTTGTGTCGCTTTACACTTCAGGAGGTAAAAATGCTCATGACAGAAGAGACATTAATGTTCCTCACATCTGTTTTAAGAAGAAAACAATCATTAATACGTTAAATAAAGGTTTAAGAAATCACAGAAAAAGTGCATTATAGAAAATGTACACAATTTAAATAATTTTATATAATAAAGTAATAATCAAATTATATTTATGAAATAATTATATTAGAAATTGTTGTGTTCATTAATAGAATGAATCAGTGAGTATATTGATCATTCAAAACTATTTGCTTTTGTTTATTATTATTTATTATGAGGATTTCTGACATGAGGCCCATTTTGGCTTAATTACTAAACATAATAATCTAGTTCTAATTATTATAATGAATTATAAACTAACAAAGAAACAAACAAACAAAAATAATAATAATAATTATAGAATAATAGATAATAAAAATAGAATAAAAATAATAGATAAATGAATAAAGAAATGAATTAATTGTATTTCTTAGAATAATAATTATATCAATTATAATGAAACATTTATCATCATTTTACAAATATTTAAAAATATATAATTTATCTAAAATGTAGTGTGTGTGTGTGTGTGTGTGTGTGTGTGTGTGTGTGTGTGTGTGTGTGTTATGACGCTGTGACCTTCGCCTTTAATCCTTGTGTCCTTTTGTTGTTCTCATGCACACATTAATATTTGATGAAGTATCTCTGAACTCAGAACAATAACACAACTAACATTACTTATTCAACACACACACACACACACACACACACACACACACAAACACACAGAATATTAGCCATAATTTCTCAGTAGTAATGCTAATTTGTGCTGTAAGATCCAACCTGCATTAGTTATAATACATTATATAGTTATACCTAACAACAGGTCACTTTGGATCTTTATCCACTTGTGTGTGAATACACTAATGTTTATGAGGCTGCAGAATTGGAAGTCCCAGTGTTTATAACGATTTATAATCCCACTTTCAAGGGCTCACGGTGGCTTAGTGGTTAGCACGTTCGCCTCACACCTCCAGGGTTGGGGGTTCGATTCCCGCCTCCTCCTTGTGTGTGGAGTTTGCATGTTCTCCCTGTGCCTCGGGGGTTTCCTCTGGGTACTCAGGTTTCCTCCCCCGGTCCAAAGACATGCATGGTAGGTTGATTGGCATCTCTGGAAAATTGTCTGTAGTGTGTGATTGTGTGAGTGAATGAGAGTGTGTGTGTGCCCTGTGATGGGTTGGCACTCCGTCCAGGGTGTATCCTGCCTTGATGCCCAATGACGCATGAGATAGGCACAGGCTCCCCGTGACCCGAGGTAGTTCGTATAAGAGGTAGAAGATGAATGAATGAATAAATAAATCCCACTCTCTGTGTTTATAATGATTTATAATCAAATTCAAAGTTATTTATTTGTATTTAACAATAGACATTGTCTTAAAGCAGCTTTACAGAACATAAACATTAAAAAGGTTATTATAAAGATTAATATAATACAAAAATTCAAGCTTAATATTAGATATATTTAAATGTGTATGTATTTATCCCCAATGAGCAAGTCTGAGGTGACTCAGGTGACTGTGGGGAGGAAAAACTCCCTTAGATGGTAAAGGAAGGAACCTTGAGAGGAACCAGACTCAAAGGGGAACATCATCCTCATCTGGTTGACACTGGGGGTGTGATTATAAATATACAGTCTGATAAATGTTGTGTTTATGAGGAGGTTGTTGTACTTAAAAACCACATAGAGTATGGCGTCTCCTCTAAGTATGTCTGAATACTTCATAAAGCAGAGTCCAACTGGAGCTGGAACATCTCTAGATGTCACAGGATCCACACATGGTTGTTGGTTTAGCTGTAGTAATAAGTTTATCTAACTCTTCCTGTCCTGTACTTGTAAAGCACTGTAGTTGTGAGTGTAGAGCTTTAGGTGACACTGGGTCACAAGGTGCTCTCATATGTTGAACATCAACTATTTTATTCCTGATACTTTCGATTTTATTAGTGAAGACTCTTATAAAGTCCTGACTACTGAACTGTGATGGAATAATAGTGTGTTCAGATCTCTGGTTTTTTGTTTATTTCCTATGAGTTTGCTCAGGTGCTCAGAGCCCTAACAGCTTTTAGAACCTGTCTATAGCTGGACATTCTGTCCTTATACACAATACTAAACACCTCTAATTTAGTTTTTCTCCACTTTGGCTCGAGGTTACAGGTTGTTTCTCTCTTGAGGGTGTGAGTATGACTATTATACCACGGTGCAGGTGTTTTATCTCTAACCTTCTGTAATCTGATGGGACAACAGTGTCTAATGTGCTAGTGAATATAGTGTCTATGCTGTTAGTCATTACATCTAGATGGTTTGTGTTTAAGGGTACAGTAAGAAGTCCAGACAGATCAGGCAGGTTATTTGTGAATCTGTCTGGACTAACAAGCTCCAGTTAGTCCAGAACACAGCAGCTAGAGTCCTAACTAGAACCAGAAGATATGAACACATCACCCCGATCTTATCCTCATTGTATTGGCTTCCAGTCAAGTTTCACATTGATTATAAAACACTATTATTAACCTATAAAGCACTTAATGGTCTCACACCACAGAACCTGAGGGATCTTTTGTTTTTTATGATCCGTCACACCTACTTCAATCTAAAGGTGCAGGATATTTGGTAGTACCTCAAGTACAAAAGTCTCCAGCAGGGGGCAGAGCTTTTTCTTACAGAGCACCACAGTTATGGAACAGACTTCTAATTAGTGTTCGGGACTCAGACACAGTCTCAGTGTTTAAGTCCAGGATAAACTCACATTTGTTTAGTTCAGCTTCTTATGAATAATTATCTTATGTAAAGGAGCAGATTCATGGTCATAGAGTGTTTGGTGAACTGGGATGTCTGGATGTTGTCTCCTTACCAAACTCACAAGTCACTCAGGTCTGCAGACTGTGGAGTGTTGGGACGCTTTACATCCCAGGAAGCCCTCATGTCTGTGTCACCTTCTGGCTCTAGACTTTTAGTTATGATGTCATAGCTAGTCTGGCCTGAGTCCCTGTCTGCACTTTACACATAATGTACATTGTCCATCAACTGATTACAATCATACCTAACAATTTTCTCCTCTCTCTCTCTGTTGAACTACATATGTCACTCCCGAGTTCCCAGTGTTCCGAGCTCCTACCCTGATCGTCTCTTCTTACAAAGCTACTTTGTCAGTGCTCTGGTCGCCTGGTGGTCACACTGCCAGGGATCGATCTGTATGGTCAGCCAGTGACTCATGGGCTTGTTGTGTATGAAACAAAGTGAATTGTTAAAAGCTCTATACAAATAAATTGAATGTGTCGTCATTAGACTGTTTGCAGACTGGAACGCGACAAGCTGTGGCCTGAGTTGGAACAACGGCCTATCGTCTGAACACACGTGCGTGTTTAACACTTGGAAATAGTGAATTAATTAACGTTAACTATTTTAAGTAAAGCACTGCAAGTGGCAATTTTTAAGCATTTAAAAACATTAAAAATGTTTTGTAATTAATCTTTTTATTTAATCGTATAAATCCAAACAGAACAATTTATTTAAACATTTATTTCAGATTTGCAAAGTACTAATAATGGGCAGGTGGAGCTCTGACCAGGCTGAGTGTGGGTTCTGTGTTGTTTGTAGTTCTCAGTCTCTAATCTGTCTAGATGTTTGTGGCTCCAGTGTTTTTATTCTAAACTCATCACCAGATGGTTCTCTTGACACCGGCCCACACCGAGCGCTTCATGCCCTGTGAGAGCTGAACATCAGCCCAGTGCATCTTGGTGTTGGGAACATCGTCCTCTATCTCCGGGTTGCTCCGGGCTCCGAGCTGCGGCTGAGCTACAACCATCGGCAACGGACCTCGTTCCTCACTGAACTCCACCACGTTCAGCTGCTTCCTGTCAGCCAGCAACTGGTGTGTCTCCTACACACACACACACACACACACACACACACACACACACACACACACACACACAGAAAACCGTTTTAATAAAATGTATTTACTTTGTCTCATGTGTTTGATTTGTGATCTGAAGATACTCAGTGATGAAGTGATGTGAGGAAAAGAAATCAACACTGATGATGTTCCAAAAGCTTTATATAACTTTCTTCTGACACACAGATTATTATTATTATTATTGTTATTGTTATTATTATTATTATTATTATTATTGGTTGTTGTTGATGTTTATTGGCAGTAAAATCAGTGGAATCAGTGGTGACTGATCTGATAAACTCATCTCTAAGACTGAGAACAAACTGTTTATGTGAAGTTCATTTTGTTTTCATGTATCATGGATTTTCTGTATCATGAACCTGCAGCTAAAACACCAGCTTTAACATCTCCTTCATTCAGATAAATGAGATGAAGCTAGCACACACACACGCACGCGCATGCACGCACACACAGACACACACGCACACACAGACACACACACAGACACACACGCACGCACACACACAGACGCACACACAGTCACACACACAGACACACACACAGACACACACACAGACACACACACAGACACACACACAGACACACACACAGACACACACACAGACACACACACAGACACACACACAGACACACACACAGACACACACACAGTGTAAACTCCTGAATATCATGAATAAATTTCTAATCAGTGTGATAAATGAGATTCAGTGTGTTAACTGGTATCATGTTAAATTCTTAATAATTGGCTTCTGATGTTTGATGGTGATGAAGCTCTCACCTGCCTGGACAGGCCCTGGAACAGTGCACGGGTGATGTTCAGTAGATTCACTGATCCTTCCACTTTAGCGTACATGTCCTTAATCCCGATCAGTTTACACAGAGTTATTACAGCCCTGTGACAGTGCAGTCCGTATCCTACACACACACACACACACACAAATTAATACAGACATTTTTATTACTAAACTATTATTATTAATAATAAAAAATATCTTTTTTTTTTTTACCTTTATTCTGTTTTTTCATGCGCAGTGTTGTTCTCTTGAAGGTCGACTCAATGTCATGATAAACTACAACAGGATGATGAACAACAGTTACACACACACACACACACACACACACACGCACGCTCGAGCACTCACTCACATACAAGTACACACACATACGCATGCACATGCACTCACTCGCAAATACACACACATACACAAATGCACGCACCCATACCCGCGCGCGCACACACACACACACACACACACACACACACACACACACACAGGTGACTTACTTGTGTGGTCATTGTATCTCTCGATGTAGTAGAGGTAGTGCATCGCTCTGTTCTTGGCCTGAAAATAACAAAAGATTTACAAGTCCATAACAGAAAGCTGCTCTCTGATTGGATGACAGGTTTACTGATTATCTCTGGGTTGTAGACCAGTTTTCACTGTTTGCCTAAATGACACCTGTGTGATCTTCACCAACCTTCACCAAGCTTCTCCAGGGAGGAAACGACTACAGGTGAAATCAGTTGTGTTGTACCTGAGGCTATGTGTTTGTTTTTGTGTTGGTAAAAAGCACACAGTTGTCTTTGATAAATAGAGAGAACTGAAGAACTGTGTGTGTGTGTGTGTGTGTGTGTGTACTTACCTTCCTCAGGGCTGTGGTTCTGTCTGTGGCCTTTCCCAAAGCAAAGCCTGCAAACACAACAGCATGTTAAACACACACACACACACACACACACACACACACACACACACACACACAGGTCAGTTCAGTGCATGTTACCACTCACCTGCAGCTCCATTACCATTACCCACAGCAACAAGGGCACTGATCGACCTTTTTCTGCCCTCTTTGGCAGTCATGTTGAACACACTCTTTACCTGTCAATCAACACACACACAGAGTGTAAAAATAAGGTTAACACCAGCGAGGTGTAACACAGACTCATGACCACCAGGGAGCAGTGTGACTCCACCAAGTGACCTGAGAGATCTGCAGCACGCCAGACAAATACTGCAGTCTGTCTGTCTGTCTGTCCGTCTGTCTGTCTGTCTGTTTGTCTGTGTCTGATATTGGCTTTCCTGCAGAACAGCATATTTGCAGTAAACATAAAGCTGCCTGTGTTATGCAAATCAAAATATAATTTAAATAAACAAGTAAAATAAACAACCAAAATAATAATAATAATAATAAACAACTGGAAGTTGATTTCCATACCAATAGAGAGCACAGAAAATAGGACTGTGTTTCTGTGTATTAGAGAGAGAGAGAGAGAGAGAGAGAGAGAGAGTTAAAGAGAAATAAACGAATCAATAGCAGTCTCTCTCCCTGTGCATTATTAAATATCTGCTTGACTGAGTGATGATATGACCATCGTATCAATCTGTGTGTGTCGAGAGAGCGAGAGCATTTATAATAAACCCAGTGATAATGGTTCAGCTGTGTGATCACTCCCCTAAACCTCGCTCAAGGTCATCCCTCTTCTGCTTCCTCTCATTCCTCCTTCTTTCTGCTCTAAAACACTTATTTCTTCTCCTCCTCCTCTCCTCCTCCTCATCTCCATCTCTCTGCTTGTGTTGGTGCCTCTCGATTGCTCTAAATCAGCTTCCTCCTCCACCGACCCTGACCACGGCTCGAACTCCATTCCATTTCTGTCCACTTTAATTTTCCTCTTTTCTGTCTCCTTATTTCTTAATCTGTCCTTTTTTCTTTTCTTTTCCTGGATTCTCTTCTTGTATGATCTCAGACACCTTGTGTGTATAATACGTTTATTTAAAGGCGGTGATGATAAAATCAATACAACAACACAACAAATTGTTCCTCTCAGCTGTCAGACATCACAGGTGAAGAGAAGGAGATGGACAGAGTGCAAGTTCTGTCTTCACACCCATGGTAAGGGGAAGCGTTGTGCTCTGATAGCACCACACACACACACACACACACACACACACACACACACACACACACACACACACACAATGAACATTATGGACCTTATAGTAACAAGAAGGATGACATTTCTTATCAATTCCTGTGGGACTGTCAGGAGACACATGGGAAGCGTGATGTTACTGTAACACAAAACCATGAACACAGTGAGGCAGTAAAAGTGGCAGCATCCTGAGAACCTGCACTTCAATCAGCACAAGTGGTGGGAAGTGTGTGTGTGCTTGGGGTGGGGTGGGGGTGTGTGTGTGTATGATAGAAAACCTGTGGGCCTGAACACACTGCTAAAGCTTCACTGGAGAACCCAATGTGTGTGAGATTAGACCTTAATATAGAGACGTAATAATAAAATACACAACTTTATAAACTCCTTTATTACACACTGTGTCGTGGTGTAACTGTGTAATACACTACAGGAGATCAGGACGGATCTCAGATTACTGACGGATTAATAAAACTCCCCCGTTCATAAAAGAGAAAAGGTTTCTGAGCGTCACTAATACAGGATCAGCTCAGGATCCAAAGTCTTTTTAAAGCTCAGTGTAATGTTACCAGTGTTGAGGGACACATGCCTCTGTCTGATTTCACATCATCATGTTTATCCTCACACACACACACACACACACACACACACACACACGGTTTAGTGCACTCAAAAACACACACACATCTGTTTATTAGCCAGTCCATGAGACAGACTCTTAAGCTGTGTGTGTGTGTGTGTGTGTGTGTGTCATGTGCATCCTCACAGGTCCAGCATCATTCTATGGTCGGTCACTTTATACATAAAAATCTCTTGTTATGATCACTGTAAGGTCAAAGGTCAATCCATGTATAACTATTAGAAATGTGTGTGTTGGTAATTAGTGGAATTGAGATGATTCACTGGGGAGATGAAAACATCACGCTAATGAATACAGCTGATAGAGTCACAGTCCAGAGCCATTAGTGAGGAGCACAGCAGAATCTGAGTGAAGGGATGAAGTGAGGGAGAAATGGAGAGATAAAAGGAGAGAGTAAAGCGAGTGAGACTCCTCCTGCATGGTAATTAAGTTGGCTGTCGTTAAGCTGCCTTTGTGTTTGATTCTGGCTGCTGTTTCTGTCTTTACTGCAAAGACAGTAACACAATTCCTCTGCTTCCATTCACACAAAAACACAACACCAGTCAGCCCTGAAGCACTGCCATCAATTATAAAAGTGAAAGCAAAGAGAGAAACTTAATTGCATTGGCTAATTAGGCAAGCGATAGAACGGAGTTCCTGGGAAGGAGGAGAGCGAGGGAGCGGAGGAAGACTGCAGGAACATGCTATTCACAGCTAAAAGAGGAAACTGTGTGTGTGTGTGTGTGTGTGTGTGTGTGTGTGTGTGTGTGTGTACAATAGAACCCAGAAACTCTGAGGGGACTGCCAAGAACTAAAAGCTAATCAGCTAACAGCCATTAAGAAAAACATCTCATCATATTTATACTGTTCATCAAACCATCTGAGAAGAGGCTGAACTCCACCTCAAGGAACACATCAGCCTTGAAGACCAGAAAATGGGTTTCTTCTGCCTTTAGTCAGAAAAGACACAATCTGCAGACATTAAACCCCACAGGAGCAGAGCTTCAGCTGAGAGAAGCGTCAGAGCTCGAAAACCCACACACACATATACATGTAGAGGGAACAGGAGAGTCTCCAGACTTCAGACTTTGAAGCTGTTATTTTGGACTCTCTCTCTCTGTCTCTCTCTCTGTCTCTCTCTGTCTCTCTCTGTCTCTCTCTGTCTCTCTCTGTCTCTCTCTGTCTCTCTCTGTCTCTCTCTGTCTCTCTCTCTGTCGCTCGCTCTCTCTCTCTGTCGCTCGCTCTCTCTCTCTGTCGCTCGCTCTCTCTCTCTGTCGCTCGCTCTCTCTCTCTGTCGCTCGCTCTCTCTCTCTGTCGCTGTCACACTCTGTCTATCTCTCTGTCTCGCTCTCTCTGTCTCGCTCTCTCTGTCTCGCTCTCTCTGTCTCGCTCTCTCTGTCTCGCTCTCTCTGTCTCTGTCTCTGTCTCGCTCTGTCTCTGTCTCGCTCTCTCTGTCTCTCTCTCTGTCTCTCGCTCTCTCTCTGTCTCTCGCTCTCTCTCTGTCTCTCGCTCTCTCTCTGTCTCTCGCTCTCTCTCTGTCTCTCGCTCTCTCTCTGTCTCTCGCTCTCTCTCTGTCTCTCGCTCTCTCTCTGTCTCTCGCTCTCTCTCTGTCTCTCGCTCTCTCTCTGTCTCTCGCTCTCTCTCTGTCTCTCGCTCTCTCTCTGTCTCGCTCTCTCTCTCGCTCTCCAACTCTATTTCTTTCTCTCAGTCCGTCTCTCAGTGCTGGCAGTAAACTCTGTGTCCTTGGCAAAGTGTCTGCAGCTTCCTGGAAGCCTTTGAATTAATTAAAGCACCTTTATAAGTGGACAGGAGTTCTAACAGCACTTTGTCACTTACTCTAAGTGTGTGTGTGTGTGTGTGTGTGTGTGTGTGTGTGTGCGCACAGATGCGTGTGTGTGAGAGAAAGGGATTGTTACTAAGACTATGAGATATTATTAACGACATTTAAAAGGACATGATCTCACGTCCTCCATCATTACTGAGAGAATGAGGGGGACACAATCACAACACACTACAACACTACCATGACACAGTGAAGGAGGCGTGGCCTGTGTACCAGTCAATATCAGTAAAGGAGGCGTGGCCTGTGTACCAGTCAGTGTCAGTGAAGGAGGCGTGGCCTGTGTACCAGTCAGTGTCAGTGAAGGAGGCATGGCCTGTGTATCAGTCAATATCAGTAAAGGAGGCGTGGCCTGTGTACCAGTCAGTAAAGGAGGCGTGGCCTGTGTACCAGTCAATATCAGTAAAGGAGGCGTGGCCTGTGTACCAGTCAGTGTCAGTGAAGGAGGCATGGCCTGTGTACCAGTCAGTAAAGGAGGCGTGGTCTGTGTACCAGTCAGTGTCAGTGAAGGAGGCATGGCCTGTGTACCAGTCAGTAAAGGAGGCGTGGTCTGTGTACCAGTCAGTGTCAGTGAAGGAGGCGTGGCCTGTGTACCAGTCAGAAAAGGAGGCGGGGCCTGTGTACCAGTCAGTGTCAGTGAAGGAGGCATGGCCTCTGTACCAGTCAGTAAAGGAGGTGTGGTCTGTGTACCAGTCAGTGTCAGTGAAGGAGGCGTGGCCTGTGTACCAGTCAGAAAAGGAGGCGTGGCCTGTGTACCAGTCAGTGTCAGTGAAGGAGGCGTGGCCTGTGTACCAGTCAGTAAATGAGGCGTGGTCTGTGTACCTTCACTCTGTCTCCTCTTCTTCTGTAGCTTCTGGCACTCTTTCTTCTCTTCCTGATCCTGAGTCTTTTTCTTCACTACACTGCCCTTCATCACCACTATCATCAATAGATCCATAACATCTGATCAGGTACCAACTACTTTCAAGAGAACAAGGGTTTTTCCCATCCTAAAGAAACCTGCTCTGGATCCAACAGACATCAGTAACTACAGACCGGTGTCACTTCTCTCGTTTCTTTCAAAAATTCTTGTACACATTGTCTATAATCATCTGTCTATCTCACACAGAACAACCTCCAAGACCCCAACAGTCTGACTTTAAAGCAGCTCATTCCACAGAGACAGCCCTTTTGGATGTCTCTGAGAAACTACATGCTGCTAGATCAGCCAAACTGTCATCTGTCCTTATCCTCCTTGACCTTTCAGCAGCGTTTGATACGGTCAACCACAAGACTCTCTTGTCCACCCTCAGGAGTCTTGGGATTTGTGGATCAGCTTGGGAATGGTTTGCTTCCTACCTGGAAGGACGCTCATATCAGGTAACATGGAGGGGAGTGACATCTGCTCCACACAGACTCTCCACTGGTGTCCCACAGGGCTCAGTACTTGGTCCTCTTCTTTCCTCCCTGTATACTCACTCTCTTGGGGAAGTTATTTCCTCACATGGGTTCTCTTACCACTGCTATGCTGATGATACACAACTTATCTTCTCTTTCCCACCCTCAGATACCACAGCTTCTGACCGGATCTCAGCATGTCTGGCAGAAATATCATCATGGATGACTGCTCATCAGTTAAAGCTCAATCCTAACAAAACTGATCTGCTGATCATCAAGTGATTCATCCCCAGGTCATGATCTTGCTATATCCTTGCACAACGATCTGATCTCCCCTTCAGCCACAGCTCACAACCTTGGGGTAACCGTGGACAATCAGCTGTCCTTTTCCTCTCATGTTGCTAATGTGACTCGCTCATGTCGGTTTCTGCTCTACAACATTTGAAGGATTCGGCCATTTTTGTCCACACAGGCTGCTCAGGTACTTGTTCAGTCTCTTGTCATTTCTAGACTGGATTACTGTAACACACTTCTGGCAGGTCTACATATGAACACAATCCGTCCTCTGCAAATGATCCAAAATGCAGCTGCACGGCTTGTTTTCAACCTGCCAAAGTTCTCCACACCACCTCACTGCTGCGATCCCTCCACTGGCTCCTGTAGCTGAACACATCAGATTCAAAACACTGATGCTGGCCTACAAAGCCAAAAATGGACCATCTCCCTCTTACCTCAAAGCCCTCATCACTTCTCGCACTGCACCTCACACCCTCAGATCTACAGCACTGCTCCACTGGTCCCACCATCTCTCAGGGTAAGAGGTAAGTTTACTACAAGATTCTTCTCTGTTCTGCACCAAGGTGGTGGAATGAACTTCCCCTAGAGGTCCGGACAGCTGAGCCACCAGATATCTTCAAACGACGGTTGAAGACCTACTTATTCATGAAACACATCGACTAGCACTTTGTTCCCTGTTTGTTGTGTGTATATTTAAAAAAAACAAAAAAACAAAAAGAAACAAAAAACCTTTAAACAGTGTTTTAGTCTCGTGGTGTCTTAAGTCTGTATCCTTGTGAAGCAGAGTTAATGTAAGCAATGAGAGAATTAAGCACTTTTGTACGTCGCTCTGGATAAGGGCACACACACACACACACACACACACAAAAACACACACGCACAAGCACACGCATGCGCACACACACATTATTCACTCACCTCAATAACTCTGCAGTCAAAATCTTCGTATGTTTCTAAAAAACACATCACAACACAATTTTATAAATAATTTTGTCCTGAGATTCAAACAACACATTTTTCTTTTTTTATATAATCATGTGGGTGATTTTGAGAATTTCTGGGGGGAAAAAAAAGGTGGGACACACACACATTTATACACACATGGTTATACTGTACGTACACACACACACACACACACACACTTGCCCTCACACACACACACTTGCCCTCACACACACACACACACACTTGCCCTCACACACACACACTTGCCCTCACACACACACACACACACACACTTGCCCTCACACACACACACACACACACACTTGCCCTCACACACACACACACACACACTTGCCCTCACACACACACACACACACACTTGCCCTCACACACACACACACACACACACACACTTGCCCTCACACACACACACACACACACACTTGCCCTCACACACACACACACACACACACACTTGCCCTCACACACACACACACACACTTGCCCTCACACACACACACACACACACACTTGCCCTCACACACACACACACACACACCTCCGTTCGGTCCTGGGTCTGGATGTCCAAGACTGATTCCTCCCCAGCAGTTTCCTGACCAGCCCCTCTCTCTCTTTATCTTCATCTTCCTCTTCCTGTCCCACTCATCCCTTTGACGCTCAAGCTCCGCCCTCAACTCCTGCTGCTCAACCTCTCCCCGTTTAGAGAATGACTGGATGGTTCCAGCTTTAATTATAGGAACATTCAGACCTGGCCAGAGGAAGCCGTCACGACCTGTAAGATTAAGAGGAGGAGGATGAAGAAAAAAAATTATTTACTGATTCATTAATTGATTTTTGATTCAGTCATTTAAATGATTCACTGATTTATGAATTGATTCATCTTCAGTATACATATTGGGCAGACCAGTTTTTTTGTAAAACAGAACCAAATAAGAAATATGTGTGTGTGTGTGTGTGTGTGTGTGTGTGTGTGTGTGTGTGTGTGTTTGTTACCCTCTCCGATATTCTGTCCTCGATTCAGGTCTTTCTTCACTTTTCGTTTGGTTCTTTTCCCTCTACCTTTCCTGGATCCAGCGCCACTCTCGGCTAACACACCACGCCACAGCTCATCTGCAGTCACTGTCTCACACACACACAGTTTTAAAACACAATACATTTCTGAAATTCTATTCATCATTTGTTAATTTCTTGCAAATATTGGCAGAGCGCACACACACACACACACACACACACACACACACACACAGAGACACCCACACACAAAAACTCAAATGGCAGAGTTGAAAATCATGTAGCTGTAATAGTCACAAAACTGTCACCGTGTTGTCTGTGTGTGTGTGAGTGAGAGTATGTGTGTGTGTGTGTGTGTGTGTGTGTAGCAGGACAGAGAACTCATTTTATGTTGTTAAATGTTAATTAGATTTTAATCAGAATGGACAGAAAAACCTGGAGGCTTTCCACACACACAAACACATTCATGCAAAGGATAAAAGATAATGCTGTGTGACAGAACCACCGACACACACACACACACACACACACACACCAAGGAAACCTAGAAGAACCCTTTCTTAAGAACAGACTAAGATGATAAGTTAGCTGTACACACAGAGAGAGGGAGAGTGTAAAGTTTTACAGTCTTCATAGGTTCTGATATTTCTGAAAGGGTTCTGCATGGAAGAGAAACATTTTGCTGTTGGGTTCTGGCAAGAGCTGTCGAGGTGATGAGTTGATGGATGAATGTGAAAAGGTGAAAGGTCACACGCTGCTTACACTTGTTGAAGAAGCTGGAATGACGAGTTTGATCCCAGGCAGCCGGAGACGCAAGAGCTGCAGCTACGGAACAAACCGGAGTTCCACTGGATCGAGTCACAGAAGAGAACAGTCCAGAACCCCCTAATGTTCTAACACCTGTAAGACACACACACACACACACACACACAGTTAACTTTAAATAGATTTGACAGACAGGAACCATCAGATGAAGGGCACTAAGTAGTGCACAGTGATGCACTAACAGTCTCATCAAACACACAGCTCAGTGTGTTTGTTGTTGTTGTTGTTGTTTACTGAGACTACAAACATCAGACTGAGCCACAGTTCAGCAGTCACACAAACATGGGGGAGGAGTTTGTCTAAAACAGGGTGTCTTACAGGTACTCAATCTGAACTAGATTCAGTTTGGTGCTCGAGTGAGAAGCAGTGTAAAGTCTAGTGCCACCATCTGACAGTCTGATGGAACTACAACATGTCACTCTGATATTAATGATCTGGCTGTAAACACACACACACACACACACACACACACACACACACACACACACACACACACACACACACACACACACACACAGTGGAACATCATTCAAGGACAAAATAAAATACATAAAATGATTAGGAATATGGAAGCACAGATATGTTTTATCTGGAGAAAGAATATTAACAGTATTTAATACTTTATAATACGTTTGAGCGCTGGGTCAGATTATCTATCACACCGTAACCACAGAGAACTGAACGACCCCCCGCGACAGACACACACACACACACACACACACACACACACACACACACACACACACACACACACACACACACACACACACACACACGCTGTTACATGGTCATTAGCACAAGGAAGTAAAAGCTCTGCTTTAAATCTCACCTCCTAGTGATACACGGAGGACACAGAGCCGGGCGGCCGCCGCCATCTTTAATCCTGAAAAGGACCCAAACTGCACAAGAAGTACGGCGATGAATATGCCTGTCCAAAATATACATAAACTATTCATAAATAAACTATAAAAATCTGACTATTAATCTGGCTTAAAAAGAATAATAATGAGACTGAGTTAATGATCCTGCTTGTTGAAAAAAAATGTGTTTTTTAAATTGTATAAAAAGTACGAATATAATGCATTTGGTACTCAGTATCTGCAGAGAGAGAGAGAGAGAGAGAGAGAGAGAGAGAGAAAGATACAGAGACAGAGAGAGAGAGAGAGAGAGAGAGAGAGAGAGAGAGAGAGAGAGAGAGAGAGAGAGAGAGAGAGTAAGAGAGAGAGAGAGAGAGAGAGAGCGAGAGAGACAGACAAGGGGAGAAAGAGAGAAAGACAGAGAGAGAGACAGAGACAGACAGAGAGAGAGAGACAGTAAGAGAGAGAGAGAAAGAGAGAGAGACTTTTTACAACACTTTATTTACACGTCACATATAAAAATTCAGGGTGACTTAATAAATAAATAAAGATGTTAAGATTGTTTTCTGCATTGAGTAAAACATGAGTGATTAGTTTAACTCTGGTGCAAAGTTCAGTTCTCCTTCCTGAAGCGTCACAATGCCCAAGGAGACTAGAGTTCTGGACAGTGCAGAAATGGTCACACTGGAGATGTCCAGTTGCCCACCATACACCACAGGCTCCTCCAGCAACCAGTGTAATGTTTGATAAACAGTTTTTTTGTGTCCATTAAAAACAAGGCTCTGTCCAGCCCCAGTCCTTTAACTGTGCGTAATATTCCACTGGCTGCTGCTCTCCATACTAAGTCTCTGGGACCAGTGAGGAGTCTCTGAATGAACTGGAGGCGGAATGCTGCAGCTCTGCTTGACAGCTTGACCAGTCCGTGCCCTCCTTCCTCTTTTCCGGGCAGATAGAGAACACACTGAGGAATCCAGTGTAGGTTGTCCCAGAAGAAATCCACCAGCAGGGCCTGGATGTTTGCCAGCAGGTTTGGTGGAGGATCAACGAAGGCTAGCTTGTGCCAGAGGGACGACGCAACGAGGTTGTTGATGACCAGCGTTCGCCCCGTTGGACATCTTTGGGACCAACCGTTTCCACCTGCTCAATCTGCCTTTCACATGCTCTACAGAACCTTCCCAGTTTTTATGTAAAAGCTCCTTGCTCCCCAGGTAGACACTCAAGTATTTAAAACCACCTCTTTTCCACGCTAAGCCTCCTGGCAGTGAAGGTTGCCCACCTCCCCACTCCCCAACTAAAATGGCTTCACTTTTACCCCAGTTGACCAGAAGATAAAATCTGAAAGTCCTTTAAAGTGTCAGTTAAAAACTTTGCATCATCTTGTGTGTTTATCATGACTACTCAATCACCAGAGAGTACAACATACCTGAGAGTGAACAGCCCTGTCTGATCCCTCTGTAGACTCTAAAAGGAGCACATAAACCACCGTTGACCTTCAGTAGACTCTCAATTTCATTGTACAACACCCTGATCATAGCTATGAAGCCAGGGTTGAACCCAAAGCTTTCCAGCACCTTCCACAAGTATTCATGCTCAACCCGGTCAAAAGCCTTTTCCTGGTCTAGGAAAATCAGACCAGTCTTTAAGCCCAATAGCCTGGAGATGTCCAAGGTGTCCCGAATTAAATATATATTGTCAAAAATCGACCTGCCAGGCATACAGTACGTCTGGTCCTGGTGAATGATCTGCTCCATCACCTTAGTCAGTCTCGATGCTAATGCTTTTGACAGCAGCTTGCAGTCAGTGCACAGTAGTGACACCAGGCACCAGTTTTCCAAGTGGGTCAGGTCTCCCTTTTTAGGCAGCAGGGTCACGACGGCTCTCCTGCAGCTTGACAGGAGCTGACCACCTTTCACACTGTCCTGTAGGGCCTCCATCACATCCTGCCCTATTACTGCCCCAAATGGCTTGTTGAATTCTACAGGGAGACCGTCTATACCTGGCGCCCGCCCGTTCTGCATGCCTGGGAGAGTCTCTTGAAGCTCAGCCAGTGTCAGCTCCCTGTCCAGTTCACTGGCCACTGACTCTGAGAGCTTTGGTAGGTCTTTGAGGAAACTCTCTTCCACTACCTGTGCCCCTGACCGCTCACTGCTATACAGCTTTAAGTAGAAGCTAATTGTCTGCTTGCGAATTTCAGAGGGCTCTGACACGAGATCCCCTGAAACTGAAGAAGAACTTAGAAGGAGCATCCATCTCCGTAACGCTTTTAAAGCATGAGCGGACCAGCGCCCCCTGTGCCGCAGTGTCTAACAGGTCGTTAATTTTGGTCTTTTTGTTTTTGAGGGCTTCATTATGCCCTCAATTTCCTGTGTCCTCCAAATAATGAAGTTCCACTATTTCTATCTCCAGAGCTTTTAGAGATCTGCTAATGTCTCTTGTGACATTGAGAGTGTAATGTTGACAGAATTCTTTGATTTGTGCTTTTGTCACATCCCACCACTGCTGTAGGGAGTTAAAAGCTGCCTTCTCAAGTTTAAAACAATTCCATAAAAAAATAAAAGACTCTCTAAAATTAGCATCTTCTAAAAGAGCAGTGTTAAAATGCCAGTAGGCACTCTTAGGTTTTACATCCTTTTTAGCAATGGTGCACTGAACCATGCAGTGATCTGAGATGCCTACCGGAAAAATAAAACACTTTGTAAAAAAAGTCAGCTGATGCTTAAAACCAAAAACTCCATCTAATCTTGCCAGGGAGAGCGTGTTGTCTATTAGTGATGGCCAGTTCGTGAACGAATCATTCTTTTGAACCAGTTTTTTTAGTGAACTGGATGAACCGGTTCACCAAATTGGACTGATTCGTTCTAAACAGTTCGCGTCTTGACTCAAGATGCGAACTGTAAGACTCTTGAGTCAGCGCTGATCCACAAGTTACTAAAGTTACTCACTTTCGCTCATGCATGACAGTCGGTCCGACTCTAAATAAACTAATATCCCGGAGTATATGTAACTCCTGTACACTAAACTGAGACATGTTGTGCTGAGAGAACTGTGAGCTCGAGCTTTTGATACTGCGCATGTGTGAATTACTGAACCGATACAGCGAATCATCAGTACAGAACTGAGAACTGCTTGTTTCGGACGCGTCCGAGAATCAATGAGCTGTTGATACTGCGCATGCTTGAATCACTGAACTGATAAAGCAAATCATCAGCACACTGAACTGAGAACTGTTTGTTTCAGACGCGTCCGACATAGCGAGAACCGATTAGCTGTTACTGCACATGTGTGAACCTTCAGAGCAAATTATACATATTGGGATATACATAGTAACTAGTCATAGGCTATTAAACATTTTTATAAAAAAATAATCATACAACTGTTCACTCAATGTGTCAGTTAATTTTACTATTGACTGTTGTGCAGTTAGTCTGTATTTTTTATATGCCGCTTTTTGTAAGTTGATGAAGATTAGTTTATTAACTTTATATCTTTAAGACACGTAAAACACCCACGTTTGCACATCAATGCCTGTACTGTGTGTTTTAGTTGCAAAACTTAAATGTAAGAAACGTATTCAACTAAACTTATGATTACAAAGAACCTTTCAAATGTGTTAAATTGATTGTATTAATATCTGCCGGCAGCGGGATAATGGCATTTGCGTCATTACTTCATTGTGAACGACGTCATTACGTCAGGACGTAAAAGAACTGGTGAACTGGATTTTTGAACTGGTTCATTAAATCGATCTGTCCGAAAGAACCGGTTCGCGGAAAGAACTGAACTTCCCATCACTATTGTCTATGCATTGGGCGCACGTGTACTGTCTCTGTTTCTTGTTTAAATTCCTCCATATGTCACAGAGATCGTGGGCCTCTACAAACTCCCACAGGTGCTTACGGGAAGCTAAATTAGGTTCTGTCTATATTTTCTGCCGTGCAATTAAAATCACCTCCCAAAACTAAAAACTCTGCAGTTTAAATCAACATTGTTGAGTTTGTGTAAAAAACTCATTCTCTCCACTGCATTGGTGGGAGCGTAAACACAGATAAAACAGGTAAACACCTCATTCTCATAAAAAGTGCTCACTTTTAAAAGCCTCCCGTTTAAAACTTCTTCTACTGTGTAAGAAACAGGAATAAAATTGCGATTAAAAAGCAAGGCAACACCACCACTAAGTGACGTGTTATGACTTAAAATCACTAACCCATCCCACTCCTTCACCCAATCAGCAGCATTACTAATGTCGCTGTGGGTTTCCTGTAGCATAACAACATCAATAAGTTTCTGCTTAATGATTTCATATAGTTTTGCTCTTTTTCTATGTTCCCTTGCTCCATTTATATTAAAACCCGCAACTTGAATCCTGTTCATTAAAAAGAAGTGTAAATAAAACAAACAGGTCATAAAAAATTTAAATAAAATACAGTCTCAAAAGTTCCTTGTCAATAAAAACACCTTCTCTTCTAAAATGATTCACATCGTGAACAAACTGTTTGCGGTCTGGGAAAAACTCTTCAATAAGAACATTTTTTGCCACTTAGTTCTCTTTAATGACTTCAGCACTGTAAACAACATTTAACAGTTCCTCCTGAGACTCTTGGTTAGACACTGAATCAGACATGCCATCTTCACTGTCTCATTCAACTTTGTCTCTCCCGGTCTGGTTCAGCCGAGCAGGGCTTCTCTCTGCCCGGTTCAGCCGAGCAGGGCTTCTCTCAGCCCGGTTCAGCCGAGCAGGGCTTCTCTCAGCCCGGTTCAGCCGAGCAGGGCTTCTCTCTGCCCGGTTCAGCCGAGCAGGGCTTCTCTCAGCCCGGTTCAGCCGAGCAGGGCTTCTCTCAGCCCGGTTCAGCCGAGCAGGGCTTCTCTCAGCCCGGTTCAGCCGAGCAGGGCTTCTCTCAGCCCGGTTCAGCCGAGCAGGGCTTCTCTCGGCCCGGTTCTGGTTTGGCCAAGCTGGGCTTTTCTGGGGTGGTACATCACTAGTTGGAGCTCTGGTCTGCAGTCTGAGCTTGGGGCTCACGCTCCCTAGGCCCTGGTACAGCAGCAGTTGCAGGGCTTTCAGCAGCAGGCCGAGCTGTAGCCACAGGGGGATGACTCCAGCAGGCTCAGCTGTGTTCTGTCCCGGTCGCTTGGAAACACTGGTGTCACTCTGTCTTTCAGGACAGGCGCAGACAAGATGTCCTATCTGACCACATTTAAAACATTTTATGTCTGTGGCAGTGGAAACAAAAATGTTTCATTGGAAACGTCAAAGTTCTCAATCTTGAACTTAAAGACCGCGTTTAGTTCCTGAAAACTCCTGAAAGACACCAAGTGTATACTGTAAGCAGTATACACTCTTTATTAATGACAATTCCTTTCTGGACCAGTTTATTCACTTTATCAACATTGCTCAGAAACACCACAATTGCACTGTTCATGCGGGAGGCAGAGACAATGTTCTCATGTCCCACCACATCTCTTATCGCTAGCACACACTCCTCTACACTCGCCCCGCACACCACCCTCACACCGTGCCGGAGAGTCAGACTCTCAAATAGCTTCGTGCTTGGAGACACCCATGGGTCAGTTCGAAACAGCAAACAGTTCACACTGGTATCTAATATAGGCCACATTTTAAAAGGTAATGTGAACAGCCAAACAAAAAAATCAGATATGAGCAAAATATCCGAATTGAGCATTAGACTTGCAGTGTGAACGCGGCCCATGCTGCTCATACACACTCACACACACTCACGCTCTCACACACACACGCCAGCGCATGCACAGGCACGCTAGACCACACACACACACACACACACACACTAGTTTATTCCTAGATGTTTTAAGAAAAACTTGCGGAAAAACTGCAAAAAAAATTGGCAAAACGCCAAACCTTTCACACGCTCCACAGACCTCACTCTTTCGCCACGCATGTGCAGAGAGAGAGAGAGAGAGAGAGAGAGAGAGAGTGAGAGAGAGAGAGAGAGAGACAGACAGACAGACAGAGAGACATGCCTATATCTATATATTATCATACAGTAAATGACTTCAGAAATATGCCCACATTCCTATATTTGGGCTTAATGACTTGCCCACCTGCTCATATGGGCTTACAGACACGCCTCTGTAGTCAGTGACCTGCAGACGAATGTTGCTGATTTTTAGGGATGATCTCAGTAGTGCTGTGTAGCTGCCAGGTTTGTAACGTAGTATAAATCCGCTCCTTTGGCTCAAGGAAATGTAAGCTTTCCAATTTCCTGTTCAACAACACCATAGGAGACAAATGCAGCAGAGTGCTGAAGGGTTCTGTCAGAGCTGGACCGCTGATTATTAATCATCAGATCTGCAGGAGAGAGAGGAAACAGCCATAAATCACACAGCAAGGAGGAGACCTGATTGGCTGAGACAAGCTCAGGTGGCCAATAAAGACCAAGTCCTGGTTTTGTGGATAAAGCTTCAAACATCTTACAGAAACGCTGTGACTGAGTCTTTATCCTCACTGTGTATTCCCAAACACACACTGTTTATCCTGCATGAACAAGATAAATTATTCCAAGGAGGAATTACTGACAGAATCATCAGTAGTATATCAACTAATGAGAGATCAGGCAGCAGAGTTAGCACAAACAGCTGATCTGGCAGAAGACTGGACTGGATGTTTGTGTTTTCCTGTAGAGCAGCGATAGCATATAGCAGCTTCTTTATTTTCAGACTTTTTCCCTCACTTTTGCCGTGTATTTTATGTAAACTACTAGGTAACTGTCATGATGAGGAACAGAAGCGGACCCAAATGCAGGATAGCTAAAACAAAAGGGATTTATTAACACAAACACAAAACAGGAACACGGACTCGAGACAGGACTAAACAAAACCAAGACCACAGTAGATGCCGCGCTGCACGAGGCAACGCGGCACAGTTAAATACAAAAGACAATGAAGACACAATAAGGATCAGGTGTGATGACAGGGAGGAGCAGACGAAGGCGGGGCAGACACGTGACGAGAAACGTAAACAAACGCACGTGGCCAGAGTCCGGGCAGAGTCCTTACAGTAACAAAGAATGCAGTATTCCCTACACTACTTCTTTGTTTTTAGTCTTTCAGTGGAGACTGAAATTCATTTTTTCTGCAAACATCAACACAGAGTGTTTCACCAGTGGAAGTTGGACTAGTAGTTTTCATTTTGAAAAAAATCCAGTTTCATCAGTATTCCGAACACAAGCTTACATGGAAGCATCAGTATTCCGAACAGTGCAACTGGGACAGTGTGCAGTGAAATTACATTTTAATGTTTCTTTGATATCTAATTTAATATCAATATGTTATGTTCTCTGTGTTGGGAAACATTCATACTGATGAATGTTTAATTAGCCAAGGCAAAACATTTTCCTATTTCAATGCATTCCCATCCCAAACACTTCCAAAACCAGACATTTCACGTCCTTTAGCAGCTCTGTCATCATCTACTGTGAGTTCAGAGTCAGTCACAGAGTGCATGATCTGTGTGGTCCTACTACAAGAACCTCTGTTTGTCACAGTTAAGTAGCTGAAACATATAGCTGCGCAACATAACAGTGGAAGCTAATACTGTAATTACAAATAATTGCACCAAGGGGTAGCATATATAGGGAGAAAAGCAATGGGCCTAAAACAGAACCTTCAGAACGCCGAACGTTAATTTAGCTTGTTTAGAGCAGTCACCATTTAGATCTACAAACTGATAGTGATCTGTCAAATAAGACCTGATCCAGGAGAGAGCTGTCGCTTTAACACCAACAACAACAACTTCTTTCTTGGCTCTCAACGAAGGCGGTCGCATTTTCTCTCCCTCTCCTGCCCCTTGCTTTCCCTGTTTTGCTCCTCTCGTCTCGTCTATTGTCTTATACTTTGAGAGACTCTCTCCACACTGCTCTCCAAACTAAAAAATCTAAATATCATGGATTTGATCAACTGGTATCTCAACGCGATTGACACCATCTTCTTGACGAGAAGCTTGGGTTCGGGGGAACCTGACTGCCCTGCCGGAACGTTCACAGCTGGCTATACGATGGACACGTGGGAAAGGTGGCGGGTCATGTGTCTGGCGGCTCTTTCCGTGGAGGACATTGAAGATATCTACCTATTCGGAACCATGATAACAGGTTGTTGACTGTCTGGGACCTGATCAAGGCTGTCTCCATGGCAATTTGCTGTGTATCGCTATGACAATCTTGCGGACTAAGGCACCTAGACTTGATGCCGGGAGTAGCGACTCTCCAGGCTTACACATACAAGAACTTGCATTTAACCCACCACCCCCCAAACCCACGCCTTCGCCACTTTGTACCACCAGTCTGACAAGCGGGTCTGTGACCAGCGCCGAGAATGGCTGCAGGACCGGATTGCTGCTTGCCTGTGTTGGGTTACCTCCACCCACCCACTCCCCTCACCTGTTACAAGTCGTGTGTTTTTCATGGCGTACTGATTATGTGTTTATGTTGCTGAAGTGTTTTTCCTGTTCACACACTGTACTCCCCAAAGGAGTATAGTCTGGGGGTTGTTTTTTTCTCCTCCCCTCCCTCATGTTATGCTGTATTTCTTCCTCAATCCCCTCTCTTCCTGTCCTGTCCCCCCTTGTCATATTGTATGTATTGTATGTATGGACAGGTTGATGGCTAATTTTGCTGGTACCTGTGACCAGTGACAATAAAGGGTTACTACTACTACTACTACTACTACTACTAAACATGTTCTAGCCTATCAAGTAGAATAACATGGTCAATGGTACCAAAAGGTGCACTAAGATCAAGTAATACCAGCAAAGAGACACAACCCTGATCAGAGACCAGTAAGAATTCCCCACTAATGGAAGAATTTATTATCTTTAGAATGGGTTGGATAGCTACTGCTAGCTATCTGTTTAAAGAAACATACGGGTAAGTGATCCAGTATGCAGGTTGATCATTCATTCATTCATTCATCTTCTACCGCTTATCCGAACTACCTCGGGTCACGGGGAGCCTGTGCCAATCTCAGGCGTCATCGGGCATCAAGGCAGGATACACCCTGGACGGAGTGCCAACCCATCACAGGGCACACACAAACACACACACTCTCATTCACTCACACAATCACACACTACGGACAATTTTCCAGAGATGCCAATCAACCTACCATGCATGTCTTTGGACCGGGGGAGGAAACCGGAGTACCCGGAGGAACCCCCGAGGCACGGGGAGAACATGCAAACTCCACACACACAAGGTGGAGGAGGGAATCGAACCCCCAACCCTGGAGGTGTGAGGCGAACGTGCTAACCACTAAGCCACCGTGCCCCCAACATATAGGTCCGGACAGCTGAGTCACTGGCTATTTTCAAGCGGCGGTTGAAGACCTACTTATTCAGGAAACACTTCAACTAGCACTTCTTTCATTATCTTTTGCATTTAAAAAAAAAAAAACAAAAAAAAAAAAACACACCTTTGACACTTTCATTGTAACTTTGAACAAATGTTTTAAACTCATGGTATCTTAAGTATGTAACTTAGTGATCCAGCATTAATGTATTCAATGTTAGAGATTTAAGCACTTATGTACGTCGCTCTGGATAAGGGCGTCTGCCAAATGCTGTAAATGTAAATGTAAATGTAAATATAAATATTTTAATTGAAATTTAAAATATTATATTTTTATATAAAATTAATTAATTATATATTTAGATTGTGAATGTTTATATTCCTGTAAATCTGCTTTGAGACAGTATCCATTGTTAGACATTCCATGCAAATAAAATTGAACTGAACTCAAAAGTGTATGTGGACCGGAAGTGTGTGTCACCGGGCCACGAACCCGGACGTGAGCGCTGTTCTTATGTAGATTGTAATTATTGTTGAAGCTGATTTGTGTATTCAGATCCTAAAGGGTTAGTTTACACTGAGAGTCACTCTGACTTGTGAGAAACTGGAGAAAGTGTGATGTAAATGAGGGAAGTTTAAATTCGGACCTCGCAGTGTGACCTCAGATTAAACGCTGCCGAAGGTCACATGGGCTTTACGTTATTGAATTCTTCTCATAATTCATATTCATGTTTAAGGTCACAAGTTAAATTTTAGAGTTCAAGGTGATGGTTTAGATTTAATGAGGCAGTTTACTGGATAATTAGAGCCTGGAGACATGCTTCAGATTAAATGATTCAATATATAGAGCAGATGGAATCGAGTTTAGCAGCATGTGTTTGCTTCAAGGATTTGCGTCGAAGTTAAAGTATGACGGTTCAGTACTCAGGAATGCTGCATGCATATGATGTACTTATTATGCAGTTTATTAATAGTATTAAATCCAAAATATGCCAATACAGTTACTATCTGGGAAAGTGATAATAAATATAATCTTCTACATGGTAAGCACTGAATTTATTCAGTACTAGCATTTTTAATCAAGCTACAAATAGTAGCTTATTAAACAAATATCTTATTTCAGTACATTAAAAGTAGAAAATAGTGGAGTTACTGTTAGCACTCCAACATTCCTTTAACAGCTCGACCCCAAGGGTTAATTCATCTTACACCACAAACCCACAAACATCTACACTCAATTATAAAAGTGTGAGTAATCCAAGTTACATCCTGTAGTGTGTTGTGTTCAGTTAGCTCTAAACACTCGTCCCCTCAGCGGTCTCTCTTTATTCTCTCAGCTCTAAACACTCGTCCCCTCAGCAGTCTCTCTTTATTGTCTCAGCTCTAAACACTCGTCCCCTCAGCGGTCTCTCTTTATTCTCTCAGCTCTAAACACTCGTCCCCTCAGTGGTCTCTCTTTATTCTCTCAGCTCTAAACTCTCGTCCCCTCAGCGGTCTCTCTTTATTCTCTCAGCTCTAAACACTCGTCCCCTCAGTGGTCTCTCTTTATTCTCTCAGCTCTAAACACTCGTCCCCTCAGCGGTCTCTCTTTATTCTCTCAGCTCTAAACTCTCGTCCCCTCAGCGGTCTCTCTTTATTCTCTCAGCTCTAAACACTCGTCCCCTCAGTGGTCTCTCTTTATTCTCTCAGCTCTAAACACTCGTCCCCTCAGCAGTCTCTCTTTATTCTCTCAGCTCTAAACACTCGTCCCCTCAGCAGTCTCTCTTTATTCTCTCTTTTTACTCTCTCAGCTCTTCAAGTTAATAAGAGAAAAATCTCAGCTTGTCATGTTACTGAGAAACACAAAAAGTGTAAAATCCTCTGTCCTGAAGTTCCAGCTTCACCTCTGACTGGTACACAAAGCTCACACTGGAGACTCCTTCACCACATCACACACACACACACACACACACACACACACACCTCCTCACACTGGAGACTCCTTTACCATATCATAGACACATACACACACACTGGGGACTCCTTCACCGTGTCATACATGGACATCTCCTTACTCTGGAGGAAAATTCATCATCTGCTGCAGAAGAACCCGTGAATGAGCCGTTACCATAGAAACGGCATTATACCATTAAATTCCCGTGTTGTGTAATAATAATAACAACTCTTTACAATGCTTTTTATTGTATTGTTTATTTTAGGAACCTGTTAGTGTTTCTCTGTACTGAGCAAGTGAAGAGGAGAATGTTCCAGAAGCCGATGTGGGCGTTTACACTTCATCTCTGTTATAATGATTCTGACATTAATGAGTAAATACACACATCACTCACAAAAAGTAACACACATTAGTATAATTAATACAAGCACACCACTGTAGATAATGCGTTCAAGAATTTTTTTAAAAAAAAGAGAAGTGATACCAGTCTGTAGATGTCTGATGGATCCAGAGCAGGTTTCTTCAGGATGGGAATAACACTTGTTCTCGAAGGTAGTTGATACATGATTAGATGTTAGGGACCCACTGATGATCTTGGTGATGAAGGGCAGAAGGTCTTGTGAGATGGTTTGCAGCATAGTGGAAGATAGTGGATCCAGTGGGCAGGTGGTTGGATTGGAAGACTGGATGAGTTGTAAAATCTCTTCTGATGGTCTGGTTGAGAGATGTGACAATGAAAGAGTAGAAGAATCCTGGCTGTGAAAGGTAGGTGCAGTCACTGAAGAAAGAAGCAAAGTCTTCAGCAATTAGGGAGGATGAAGCAAACATCCCAGTTCAGCAAACACTCTATGACCATGAACCCTCCAGATCTGATACTATACTTAAGAAAAACTATTCATTAAAACTAGACTAAACAAATGTGTTTTCCACCTGGAATTAAACACTAAGGAATTGACTACTAAAACACTAAGACTATGGTTTATTCATAAACACTAGTTGGAAGGCTGTTATATAACTGTGGAACTCTGTAAGAAAAAACTCTGCCCCCTGCTGGAGCTTTTAGTACTTGAGGTACCAACAAATAGCCTGCACCTTTTGATCGAAGGTCCAGTAGGTTCCAGCTGATTAGAAAAACCCTGCTGTTAGAGTGTGAGTGTGAGTGTGAGTGTGAGTGTGTGTGTTTGTGTGTGAATGAGAGAGAGTGTGTGTGAGATAAAGTGTGAGTGTACAAAGCAGAAAAACAATTTGGCTGCTTTGTTCTGATTGGAATTTTTGTAAATAATTAATTAAAGATGTGACATCAATTGGGGATTCTCTATAGGGAACTCTAATAATAATTAGAGTTATTATTAAAAAGAAATAGAATAAAATATAAAGTCAGGACAGATCACTAACTTGAAATCACTGAAACATTCTGCTCAGGAATTCTGGGTAAATCCCCTCACTGCCTTCATGAATAATGAAAACTGAAGAGGAATTCCACATCACATCAAATATTAACACAGAGAAATGATGTAAAACCTTACTGCAGGGAGAAACTGGAGTTAGAAAACCACTAAGGGAGAGGGATAGAGAGAGGGGGATAGAGAGAGGGAGGATAGAGAGAGGGGGGATAGTGAGAGAAGGGGATGATAGAGAGGGGGGGTAGAGAGAGGAGGATAGAGAGAGGGGGATAGTGAGAGAAAGGGAGGATAGAGAGAGAATCTGAGGATAGTGAGTGAGGGGGGATAGAGGGGGGTAGTGAGAGAGAAGGGAGGGTAGAGAGGGGTGTAGAGATGGGGGGATAGAGAGAGGGGGCATGGGGTGGAGAGGAGGATAGAGAGAAAGAGGGGGATAGAGAGAAGGGGGGGATAGAGAGGTGGAATAAAGACAGTGGGGACAGAGAGAGAGGGATAGAGAGAGAGAGGGTCATTACTGAGCTCAGTGTTTTTAGCAGTTTATAGAACATAATTGCGTAAATTTGGAACCTCAAAATGTCTGTGAATGAACTGAAGGAGAACATATGAAGAGTTTAGAGGACCATGACAACATCTCATCAGTTCAGATCCTCATCAGGATCTGACTCACTGTACAGCAGGGAAACCTATTAGGGAAATAACACACTGAACAACACACAATAACACACAATAACACACTGAACAACACACAATAACACACAATAACACACTGAACAACACACAATAACACACTGAATTACACACAATAACACACTGAACAACACACAATAACACACTGAACTACAAACTGAACAACACACAATAACACACTGAATTACACACTGAGCAACACACAATAACACACTGAATTACACACAATAACACACTGAACAACACACAATAACACACTGAACAACACACAATAACACACTGAACAACACACAATAACACACTGAACAACACACAGTAACACACTGAACAACACACAGTAACACACTGAACTTCACACTGAACAACACACAATAACACACTGAACTACAAACTGAACAACACACAATAACACACTGAATTACACACTGAGCAACACACAATAACACACTGAATTACACACAATAACACACTGAACAACACACAATAACACACTGAACAACACACAATAACACACTGAACAACACACAATAACACACTGAACAACACACAATAACACACTGAACAACACACAGTAACACACTGAACTTCACACTGAACAACACACAATAACACACAATAACACACTGAACAACACACAATAACACACAATAACACACTGAACAACACACAATAACACACTGAATTACACACAATAACACACTGAACAACACACAATAACACACTGAACTACAAACTGAACAACACACAATAACACACTGAATTACACACTGAGCAACACACAATAACACACTGAATTACACACAATAACACACTGAACAACACACAATAACACACTGAACAACACACAATAACACACTGAACAACACACAATAACACACTGAACAACACACAGTAACACACTGAACTTCACACTGAACAACACACAATAACACACTGAACTACAAACTGAACAACACACAATAACACACTGAATTACACACTGAGCAACACACAATAACACACTGAATTACAAACAATAACACACTGAACAACACACAATAACACACTGAACAACACACAATAACACACTGAACAACACACAATAACACACTGAACAACACACAATAACACACTGAACAACACACAGTAACACACTGAACTTCACACTGAACAACACACAATAACACACAATAACACACTGAACAACACACAATAACACACAATAACACACTGAACAACACACAATAACACACTGAATTACACACAATAACACACTGAACAACACACAATAACACACTGAACTACAAACTGAACAACACACAATAACACACTGAATTACACACTGAGCAACACACAATAACACACTGAATTACACACAATAACACACTGAACAACACACAATAACACACTGAACAACACACAATAACACACTGAACAACACACAATAACACACTGAACAACACACAGTAACACACTGAACTTCACACTGAACAACACACAATAACACACTGAACTACAAACTGAACAACACACAATAACGCACTGAAATACACACAACAACACACAATAACACACATCAATGCACAACAACAATCTGAACAACACACAACAACACACAAAAATACACAACACACAATAACACACTGAACAACACACTGAACAATACACAACAACACAGTGGACAACACACAACACACTGAAGAACACACCTAACAAAACCAACACAACTAATAGACCTAACACACTTATCATACTTACACACCTAGCAAAACCAGGACACTTAACAAATGTAACACTTATACAACTAACACATTAAACATATTTACACAAATAACACACACACCTAACACAACCAACACATTTAACAAAACTAAATGAATGTTATTTATTAAGATCAGTGCACAATACACACAACACACACAATTATTAAATGTGAAAATAATGAAGTGTGTGTGTGTGTGTGTGTGTGTGTGTGTGTGTGCGTTTGTTCATCAATGTAGTTGTGCATCTCAGTAAAACTGGCTCATGATTTCTATATGAATGTTTATTTTAATGCATTGTATGTACAGTATATGCATACAGTTAGTTTCTTTTTCTCTCTCTCTCTCTCTCTCTCTCTCTCTCTCTCTCTCTCTCACACACACACACACACACACACACATTAATTTATAGCTGCCAGTCACTCATTTAGAGCTCCTTTATTTGATTGTGCACAGCTGTCACTCTTCTCAGAAATAATTATTATATTTCTGCTGTGGATTTGAGGGCAATGTGACACCTAAAATAAAATAAAACTAAATTAAATTAAAGTCAATTAAAAAGTAATATTTTAGAGTTTTGCAGTTGAGCTCCATTGATCCTGTTGTGATACAGAGTGAAAAACAAGACAGAAAGACAGAGACAGAGGGAGATTATACCTGCCCCACACTGACAAACTGCCCATCCTGTTGGGGGAAATGAAGGAGAGCTGCATTTTAACATCACAGTATGTATCTGTCTGTCACAAGCCGAGTGACAGTGGGTAACAAACACACACACACACACGCACGCGCACGCACACGCACACACACACACACACACACACACACACACACACACACACACACACACACACACAGCCCTGTTTGTTGATTACTATAATTATATCTGATAATGATAACTATTATTGATATGACTATATTGTCGAAGGTTGTGGGTTCGAGTCTCAGGCCGGCCACGACTGAGGTGCCCTTGAGCAAGGCACCGACCCCCCCCAAATGCTCCCCGGGCGCCGCAGCATAAATGTCTGCCCACTGCTCCGGGTGTGTGTTCACTGTGTGTGTGTTCACTGCTGTGTGTGTGCACTTTGGATGGGTTAAATGCAGTGAACGAATTCTGCGTATGGGTCACCGTACTTAGCCGTATGTCATGTCACTTATGTCACGTCACTATGTTCCTATGTTCTAGATAATGTGTTTATTAGTAAGAAATGTGCCTCTCTTTACCGTACTGCTTTGGCAAATCTGTACATGGTCATAACAATAATGCTTGTTGAATTTGAAATTGAGAGAGAGAAATGTACAGTAAATATAATATATAATAAAATATAATTATATATAAACACCAGTTGTGTTTAAGGGGCTTTAAACCCTGACTCTGTATTTCACTGTATTTCAGTTATTATTAGATTGTAATCAGACTATTGCTTTAATAAATTATTGAAGTCTTTTTTTCCTTTTTCATGTCTTTTTTGTGTCTTCAGAGTTTCTGGAGGGAATTTGTGCTTTTCTCAGATGTGCTGGTGCAAAACTCTCTTCATCCAAACCCCAGAAAGAGAAAAAGCTTCTTTCAGTGTGATGAATAGATGTTATTTTTTTTTGCCCTCAAACATCTATTCAGAGACTTTTTGTGATTTTACACTGAAAGGGAGAGAAAGAGCACAGACCCATGACTCAGTGGTGCAGCTGCAAATCACAGCTTTACATTAATGCACTCGCTCTAATACGCTACCGTTTCCATAGTAACAGCTTGTTCACATGGGGTGTGTACAGCACAAGCTCCACGTACACAGATTAAAAACATATTTAATCACTAATCCAGTAAAGGGTCCTGTATGGAGATGTGTTTATAGCTGCTATAATTTAAGTGACAACCGGAACTGATCTGTTACTCTGATGTGCCACAACATTACATGTAACTATAAATGGACAAAAAACATTCTGTGTTGTTCCTTAAGTTGATTAAAAGCAGTAAATTGGTATGATGTAAGAGGATTAAAGGACTTCAGAGTCAGGTGTATGTGACTTCTACACATTATTATATAGAAATTTTGAAATGACATCACAGAGTTTCATCATTCAGAGACTGAATGTGAGTAATTTGTGCATCTTTTTGTGCAGAAATCACTCACATGAGAGGCCTAACAAGTGCACTCTGACATGCCAATTCTGTAAGCTAATGAATTAATCAGTACCTCATTACATACAAGGACTCTGCCAAAATCTGTGTGTGTGAAATTGTGTGTGTGTGTGTTTGTGTATGTGTGTGTGTGTTTGTGCACTTTTTGATTAACAGTAATTCATTAGTGTCAGTAATCATTGCACCATGCCCTTGGCTTTGCCTGGCCTGAGCACACACACACACACACACACACACCACACACACACGCACATGTATATGGGAAAATTATATAAACCAAATAAAAGACCACAGACAGCCAGAAGTAAGCTTTCTGATTACAGAGTAACACTGGATGGTCTTTCTATTACATCATGTGCAGCAGTAAAAGACCTCGGTGTGATTATTGATACCGGTCTCTCATTTGAAGCTCACATAAATAACACCACAATGTTAGCCTTCTTTCATCTCAGAAATATTGCTAAGATAAGAAATATGATGTCATTACATGATGAAGAAACACTAGTTCTTGCATTTGTTACCTCTAGGTGTCAGGATCTAGCCCAGACATTTTGCCATGTGCTTTTTGTTTACGTTTTGTGTTCATGTGTCTGCCCCGCCCTTTTCTATTCCTTCCTGCCTCAGCACACATGTTCCTTATGTGTCTAATTGTCTTCCCTACATTGCCTTTCAGAGCATGGAATCCTCATCTTTGTTGCGTCTTTGTTTTACCATAGTATTGTCTTTGTGGTCTGTGTCTTGGTTTTTGAGTTTCGGTTTTCTTTTTAAACAGTGTTTCCATAATTTTCTTTTGTGTCCTCACATTTGGGTCTTTTAATCTCCATGAAGACGCCCGCATTTTCTGACAGAAGTATTCTGCCACTCACAGACCCAGCAGGATAACTTTCAGCCTGACCAATTGGTTGAGAGTCGTTTGGATTATTCTTCCTGGCCTTCTAGAACCCCTGGACTTTTTTTTCTAGTAGACATCGCTGGGGGACGCCGCTCCGCTTCCTATTTCCCACGGAGGACATCACCTCACATTTTGCCAGTGACAGTGATGTCACCAGCCTGATTTGTTGTTTGTTTTTTTGTTTTTTTTTAATTGTCTTCCCTAAGTCATCTTTGTTGCATCTTTGTTTAACCATAGTATTGTCTTAGTGGTCTGTGTCTTGGTATTTAATTTTGAGTTTTCTTTTTCCGCAGTGTTTTCTGTTTTTATTGTGTGTTATGTTTAATAAATTGTGTTTTAGCTATCCTTGCATTTGGGTCTTTTAATCTCAATGAAGACACCTGCATTTTCTGACACTAGGTTGGATTATTTTAATGCTTCACTATCTATATGTTGCAGTAGGAACATAAACAAGTTCTAGTTAGTTCAGAAAACAGCAGCTAGAGTCCTAACTGGGAGGATAATATCAGTGTAAAGGGTGTTTAATAATAGTCTTCATGGTGGCCGAGAGTGTGAGCGGCCCAAAACTAAGACAGGAGAAGGAAGAAAAGTCCAATAGAATTCTAGGGAATGGTTCAGGAAATAATACACACAGGAAAACAGGAAAACAAAGGGAAAAGAGTTCAAAAGGCAAATCCTCTCGGAACACAGTAGCAATCCAAAAAAATTAACTAGAGCAGAGAGAAGGTGGGATAACTTTGGGAGGACTTGAGCAAGGTGATGTGACCTCATCTCTCTTCTTGGCAGCAATGTCTGACAAGGGCAGAGGCAAAAGAAACCAATGCTTCCAGATATTGAGTGGAGAACAATGGTGGTTGATAGCCATAGGCAGGAATAGGGAGATTGGACATGGTTTGTTGAACTCTACTTTCTATGCCCAGATGGAGGGCCCGAATGGTGATGGAGGTGGAAAAACATGCTCAGTGGTGGCCTTGACAGGATCTGGGGAAAACAGGAGAAGATGGGAGAAGACGTTGGGCTTGGTGTTCTTGGTCCCTGGCCGGTTGGACAGTGTAAAGTTTAACCTCCCAAAGAAGAGAGCCCATAGAGTCTGTCGGGGGTTCAGCCTCTTGGCTGTCCGGAGGGACTCAAGGTTCTTGTGATCTGTCCAGACCAGAAAAGCTTGTTCTGCCCTTTCAACCAGCGATGCCACTCCTCCAGGGTGAGTTTGATGGCCAGATATCCAATAGCATAGTTCCGTTTGGAGGGGATGAGGTGACGAGTAAAAAAATGGTTTCTGTTTTTGGGGTCCCTCTGAGATAAGATGGCTCTGACAACGGAATCTGATGCATGGGGTCTGGAAAGGTTAGGATGGGGGCAGAGGTGAAGAGCTGCTTGAGTCAAAAGTTTGCTTGACTTTGGGGTTGAGCAAATAGCATCATCAAGTACTCGTAGTGGCTAGTGGGTGTGTTGAATGGGGTATTCCACTCATCACCCTCTCTGATACAGACTAGGGGGTCCAACTTTCAACTAGGGGGTCCTTCCGAAGGTCCAACTTAGTGAAAACAGTGGCACCTTGAAGGAGTTCAAATGCAGAGCAAATGAGAGGCAGGGGGTATAAATTCTTAACAGTTTTGGAAATAAGACCCCGATATTTGGTACAGGGGCATAGAGCTCTGTCCTAATTCTCCACAAAAAAAAATCCAGCGTTTGCAGGGGATGATGATGGGTGGATGATGCCAGATGCTAAGGACTACTGTATGTATTTGGTTATGGCCTCCCTCTCAAGCTTGTACAGGTGGTATAGGCATCCCCAAGGAGGTGCGGCACCCAGCAGGAGATCGATGGCCACACCCAGGGAGATCAGATCATCAAGCTTGTAGGGAAGTTCATGTGCTGCGAGTTCATCCTTCACCTCAGGAGCTAATCCTTGGTAAAAGGCATCATAGAGAGTGATGGGGTTCCACCTACTGTCCCCGGCAGCCATGCAGAAATCAATGGCATACTCAGCCGCCCACTTCCACGTATTGTGTCAGAGAGGCTTTCCTCACCACCATCACCCCTCAGTCTCTTATTACTTTCTTAGATTTTATTTAAAACTTTTTTGTTTCTGTAAAGCTGTTTTAAGACAATGAATCAAAAAGAACTTTATCGTTGTCATGCACGAACACAAAATTTCAACCGTTGTAATACAAATAAAATTGAATCAAAATAAAATGAACAATAACAATGCCATAATTGAATAATTTTCTATTTAGTTGATATACATTAGCTGCAGGAGTGAAAAATCAATTTCCTGCTCTTTCTACTTGTATACAGTTAGGATGTGTGTGTGTGTGTGTGTGTGTGTGTGTGTGTGTGTGTGTGTGTGTGTGTGTGTGTGTGTGTGGCTGTTTATGCCCTTGGTGAGAGTATCTTACAGATCAAATCTTCACAAAGACAAGGTTTAAAAATCTACAAAGCAGCAAATACACAGAAAATACACAGAGAGTCAAAGACAGTTACATAGATAGATAGATAGATAGATAGATAGATAGATAGATAGATAGATAGATAGATAGATAGATAGATAGATAGAAAAAGTTCCATTCCCCACTCCTACATTATAACATAACCCAGTCCACAAAATTCAAGCTTAATATTAGATATATTTAAATGTGTTTGTATTTATCCCCAATGAACAAGTCTGAGGTGACTCAGGTGACTGTGGGGAGGAAAAACTCCCTTAGATGGTAAAGGAAGAAATCTTGAGAGGAACCAGACTCAAAGGGGAACCTCATCCTCATCTGGGTGACACTGGGGGTGTGATTATAAATATACAGTCAAACAGATGTTGTACTGTTGCATAGTTGTACTGTTGCATACATAGAGTTCACATCTCTTTAGTATCACAGAGTCCAACTGGAGCTGGTAGATCTGTAGATGCCACAGGATTCTCACAGAGTCGCCCTCATCTCAGTGGAGGTCCAAAATTTTCATCGCATGGAAGACGTTCGGAGCTGGTACAGTCTTTCACTGTCGAGCTACTAGTAACAGTACATCCCTCTAAATGGAAGTTGAATTGTGAGAGCTTCTGTGTACTGGTTTTTAGACCTATACGTAATATTTCTGTCTTATCAGAGTTTAATAACAGAAAATTACAGCTCATCCAATCTTTTATCTCTCTAAGGAGTTATTTTGGACATTTTAGCTATATCATCTGGATTTGATGAGATGTATAACTGTGTATCGTCAGCATAGCAGTGGAAATTAATCCCATGTCTTCTAATAATGTTCCCTAATGGAAGCATGTATATCGAGAAAAGCAGAGGACCTAGAACTGATCCTTGAGGGACCCCATAATTAACTGGTAATAAACTGGAGGATTCACTATTTAATTCTACAAAATGGTATCGATCAGACAGGTAGGATCTAAACCAACTTAAAGCTTGTCCATGAATACCTGTGTAATTTTGTAAGTGATCTAGGAGAATGTTGTGATCTATAGTGTCGAATGCAGCACTAAGGTCAAGTAGAACTAATAGTGACATACAGTCTTGGTCTGAAGCTAATAAGTCATTTGTGACTTTCACAAGTGCAGTTAATAATATAAAGAAGAGTCTCACCAGCTTTATGTAACACTTCTTTCAGTAATTTAGTTGGAATGGGGTCTAGTGAACAAGTTGTTGGTTTAGCTGTAGTAATAAGTTTATCTAACTCTTCCTGTCCTGTACTTGTAAAGCACTGTAGTTGTGAGTGTAGAGGGATTGTTCTGGTTATTTTCTATGAGTTTGCTCAGGTGCTCAGAGCCCTAGCAGCTTTTAGAGCCTGTCTATAGCTGAGCATATTGTCCTTATACACAGATCTAAAGACCTCTAAAATTCTGTAATCTGATGGGACAACATTGTCTAATGTGCTAGTGAATATAGTGTCTATGCTGTTAGTCATTACATCTAGATCGTCTGTGTTTAAGGGTACAGTAAGAAGTCCAGACAGATCAGGCAGGTTATTTGTGAATCTGTCTTTAGTGGTCGGAATAATAGTTCTACTGAGTCGATAACATGGTGAGACACAGTTAGTCTGTTCTACAGGTTGTGTGTACAGTATGAGGTAATGGTCTGTGACATCATCACTTTGAGGTATGATATCTATATCAGTGACATCTACTCCGTGTGATATTAATAAATCTAGTGTATGATTAAGACGATGAGTTGCTCTAGTGATGTTTTGTTTAACCCCAAATGAGTTTAGTAGGTCCATAAATGTGAGTCCTAAAGCATCGTTTGTGTCGTCAACATGAATGTTTAAATCTCCTACAATTAATGCTTTATCAAATTTAACCAATAGGTCTGAAAGAAAATCTGTGTAGGGCCCTCGGGGGTTTATACATGGTTGCTATAGCAAGAGACATCAGGGATTTTTTCATGTGAATGTGCGAGAGTGTAACATTAAGAACAAGCACTTCAAAGGAATTAAATCTATACCGTGTTCTCTGAATAACAGTAAGGAAATCACTAAAGATAGTGACAACACCACCTCCACCACCAGTCTGATGAGGCTCATGCTTATAGATATATCCTGATGGTGTAGAGACTCATTTAGACCGATGTAATCATTTGGTTTAATCCAAGTTTCAGTAAGACAGAGTGCAGTATGACTATTTTCTGAGATTATTTCATTTACAATAAGTGCTTTGGGTGATCTAATGTTTAGAAGCCCAAACTGTTTTGTTTGTTTGCCGTTTTTCTGGTCTAAATACAGTAAGATTATTTAGTGAACTTCTCTTGCATTTACTTTTTGATCTCACTACTCAGGGAACAGACACAGTTTCTACAGGATGAGCTATGTGTGTATTTGTGTCAGTGTGTTGAGGTGAAGGATGGCTATAGAATTTTGGATTTAAAGCATAGTTTACCAGTCAGAAGGTGTGCAGCACCATGGAGATGTGGTCCGAGAGGATCTCTGCTCCAACTCTGCTGGGGTGCAGGCCGTCAGCACGGAATAGCCTAGGACGCTCCCAGAAAACATTCCAGTTATCAATAAAGAGTAAATTCTGAGTGTGACACCATGACTGTAACCATTCATTTAGAGCAAAAAGTCTACTCAACCTTCAATTCCTCGCTGGTACGTGGGAAGTGGTCCAGACACGATGATCCTTGCCGTGGGTGATGTGCTGCAAACCGTCTCCACCAGGGTGTTGAAGTCCTTCTTCAGGATCTTCCACTGCCTCAGGCTGGTGTCGTTTGTGCTGGCATGAAAAACAACAGAGATAAGGACTTATGTAAGTTAGTCCTAGATACATAAAGTGTATCTGTAGAACCTGTTGTACACAGTGTGAGACAAAAGACAAGAAGACAGCACAGGACAAAAGACAGTGCTGGAAAGAAACTTTTACAGTCTGGCCATGAGGCCCAAATGCTTTGTTACCTTTTTATCCAGATGGCAGGAGGGTGAAGAGTGTGTGTGTGAGGTCCACAATGCTGTTGTCTTTGCAGATGCAGCATGTGGTGTAAATGTCTGTAATAGAGGGAAAAAAACTCCAATGAATTTCTGAGCTGTCCTCACTACCAGCTGCAGGGTCCTGCGATTCGAAATGGTGTAGTTCCCAAACCAGACAGTGATGCAGTTGCTCAGGATGCTCTCAATAGTTCCCCTGTAAAACATTGTCCGAATAGGGGGAGGGAGATGGGCTTTCCTCAGACTTCATAAAAGGTAGAGATGCTGCTGGGCTTTCTTGGTGATGGAGATGGTGTTGAGTGACAAGGTGACGTTTTCCGCTAGATGAACACCAAGAAATTTGGTGCTCTTGATGATCTCTATAGAGGATCTGCCAATGTCCAATGGTAAGTGGTCGCTCTGTGGTCTCCTGAAGTCATCAACCATCCCTTTAGTTTTAGCAACATTCAGAGACAGGTTGTTGGCTCTACACCAGGTAGTTAGATGTTGCACCTCCTCTCTGTATGCTAGCTCGTCATTATTGCTGATGAGACCCACCACGGTCGTGTCATCGGTGAACTTGATAATATGATTTGTGAGTCAGCAAGGTGAACAGCAGTGGGCTGAGCACACAGCCCTGAGGGGCTCCATTGCTCAGTGTGGTGGTGTTGGAGATGCTGTTCCTGATCCTGTCTGACTGAGGTCTCCTAGTCAGGAGGTCCAGGATCCAGTTGCAGAGGGAGGTGTTTAGTCCCAGCAGGCTCAGCTTCCCAATCAGGTGCTGAGGGATGATTGTATTGAATGCTGAACTAAAGTCTGTGAGCACCATTCGTACATAAGTGCATTTGCTGTCCAGGTTGGTGAGGGCTAAATGAAGGGCCGTGGCAATGGCATCGTCCGTTGAGTGGATTGATTGAGTGGATGATACCCGAAGTGTAGGGGGACAAGTGAGGGTCATAACTGGGTCTTGATGTGCCTCATGATGAGCTTCTTGAAGTACTTTATTACAATGTGTTTGAGTGCGACGGGACAATAGTCATTGAGGCAGGACACTGTAGACTTCTTTCTCAGTGAAGACATCCGTTAGCTGTTCTGTACATTCACTGACCACCCTGCTAGGAATGTTGTCTGGTCCAGCAGCGGTCTGTGGGTTAAGTATGCATTGAGTTCTCCTCACTTCAGCCATGGATAGACACTGTACCTGATTGTTGGGGGGAGGAATGGTCTTCCTTGCTGCTACATTGTTCTGCACCTCAAACCGAGTGTAGATGTTGTTCAGTGCATCTAGGAGGGAGGCATTACTATCACAGGCAGGTAAAGCTGTCTTGTTGTTCGTGAACACCTGCATACCCTGCCAAATGCACAGTGTGTCTCCGCTGTCCTGGAAATGGCTGTGGATGTCACTTTGCCTCTCTGATGGCTCGGGACAGTTTGGACCTTGCTATTCTTAGGGCCACTCTGTCCCCAGTTCTGAAGGCTAGGCCTCTAGTCTTCAGCAGTGCGCACACATTAGCAGTCATCCACGGCTTCTAGTTGGAGTGTGTGGTGATGGTCTTGAAGCCAGTCACATCATCAATGCACTTCCTAATGTAGTTGGTAACTGATGCTGTGTATTCGTCCAAGTTGACGGAGTCGCTCTTGGTTGCAGCCTACCTGAAGATATTCCAGTCAGTGCACTCAAAGCAGTCCTGAAGAGCAGAGGTGGCTCCTGCTGGCCAAGTTTAAACCTGCTTCAGAACCATTTTAGATCATCTGACGAGTGGTCTGTATGCTGGAATTAGCATAACATAGATGTGGTCTGAGTAACCGAGGTGGAGGCGGGGTCCCGCATGATATGCGCCAAGAATGTTTTGTGTAAACAAGATCCAACATGTTCTCCTCCCTCGTTGCAAAGTCCACATACTGAAAGAATTTAGGAAGCACTAATTTGAGATTTGCATGATTGAAATCTCTGGCAATGATAAACAGTCTGTCTGGGTGAACATTCTGCAGATCGCTAATAGCCCCATAGAGTTCATATAGAGCTTAATGTATCCAATGTATGCAAATTGGAATGTAACCATATATGGTAATGTAGTCTACACCTAGGACAAGTGGCCCCACAGTGCGTATAGTTGGGGGCCATCTAGGAATGTATGGGAAACCTATATATTGGCTATAATGAGTTGGATCGGGAGTCGCTCTGCAGATACCGATCAGGCTGTTATTGCATGATAATAAAAGCCTTATTCCTCTGGCTACCCGAGTCTTCATGTGATTCCTCCAACACCACCACTGTGAGCTTTACCGCACAGAGCTGCATTCCTGTCGGCATGAAACGAGATCAGCCCATCAGTTTATTGTCCAGGGAGCAAACATTAGAAAGTAGAATGGACGGGAGAGCCGGCCAGCTAGGGTTTGACGCAAAGGACTGGAGGCCTGGTCTCCGCAGCAAGCTGAGGGCTCGAAGCCTTTCCAACACATTATCGTGCAGGTTGTTGTTGCATGATTTCTGTACTGTATTAACCTCTGCGGTTATAGCAACCTCTGACGGTTGCACTCGTGTGTGTGTCTGTCTGTGTGTATGTGTGATATTTCAGTTCAGGAAGCCGTGTACACTCTCTGTTACTGTACTACCTGCAGTTTACATTTCTGTTGGTAGTGTACACACACACACACACACACACACACACACACACACTCCAAGTGCAGGGCCATTTAATGCTTGTGTTCCTGTGCTGCAGAGAAATGCTGTGTGGAATTTTAATGAGCAAAGGCAAGCCAGTGCCTCTAAACTCCTTCCTTCTGTGTCTTTCAGCTCTTACAGTACACCATTTCCATCCCTCTATCTTTCACTGCTTACTCCTCCAACACACCACTTCCATTGCCATCACTATGACAGCTCCGTGTGTGTGTGTGTGTGTGTGTGTGTGAGAGAGAGAGAGTGTGTATTACAGAGTGTCAGAGAAACAGGGTGTCGTCATGGATAAAAAGACCCAAATGCAGGATAGCCAAATGAGACAGATTTATTAAACATAACAAACAAAACCGAAACTAAAAAATCACAACACAAACCACAAAAACAATACAGAGAGAAAAACTGCTGCTAAAGGTAACACAATGCGGCTAAATACGGAAGACAATTGGACACGTAAGGGACAGGTGTGCTGAGGCGGGAAGGAATAGACAAGGGTGGGGCAGACATGTGAAGACAAAACGTAAACAAAAGGCACATGACCAAAGTCTGGGCTAGATCCTGACAGAGAGAGAGAGAGAGAGAGAGAGAGAGAGAGAGAGAGAGAGAGAGACAGAGAGAGAGAGAGAGAGAGAGAGAGAGAGAGAGACAGAGAGAGAGACAGAGAGAGAGAGAGAGAGAGAGAGAGAGAGAGAGAGAGAGAGAGTTTTATTTAAACATATTTTCATTTTATATTCAAACTTATTATAACATTGGAGCTATATAACTTTTATTAATTTATATATTTCTTCCCATAAAAATGCTAACAGTATTTAATACCACCAGATTTTGATATCTAACAATCTAATAATACATTTATTCCTCATAACCACCAAATCTCAGAGTTTTTCACACTTTGGTGCAGTCCAGTGTTTCGCTTCAGAGATCAGTCTGAAGTGTTTAAGCTAATGTAGGATCCATTACATGGTGCTTTATTATGGTGCCGCTCCGTTATTAAAGCTGAGTGCTGTGGGGCTCGCTGTGGAATCAGCACTTTCCTTAAAGCGTTCAATGATCCTGAGATTCACTGCTGCACACACCAGCCAACTGCACTGAAACAGTGTGGAGCAGTACACAGGTCAGGACACACACACACACACACACGTACTCACACAGACATCCTCACACGCACACACACACTCACATTTACACACACACACACACACACACGTACTCACACAGACATCCTCACACGCACACACACACACTCACATTTACACACACACACACACACACACACACACGCACGTACTCACACAGACATCCTCACACGCACACACACTCACATTTACACACACACACACACAAATACACACACACACACGTACTCACACAGACATCCTCACACGCACACACACTCACATTTACACACACACACACACACACACACAAATACACACACTCACATTTACACACACATACATACATACACACACATGTACTCACACAGACATACTCATACACACACACACACAAATACACACACTCACATTTACACACACACACACACATACTCACACAGACATCCTCACATCCTCACATGGGCTGAAAATGTTTTATTCATGACAAAGTTACAATTTAAAGATAAAGACAGTTTATAGAGTTTATAATATATATACTGTAAATATATAAATTTCACTTATTAACTCCTCAATTACAAAAAATAATTCAGAAAGAAAGATGGGCGATTCTATCTGGAAGTGATGCACAGTGACATCAAATAAATGTTGAATAAATAAATACAGAAATTAGATTCTGAACTGCTGTGTGTGTGTGTGTGTGTGTGTGTGTGTGTGTGTGTGTGTGTGTGTGTGTGTGATGTGATGTGAAGTTTTTCTTTAAAATTTCAATGCTCATGTTTTTATTCCTTTTCTCTCTGCTGTCAGTCAGCGCTGCAGTATAAAGTTTTATTCAGTTCCTCCTCATTATTCCTTGATGCATTATTTAAATTCAAGGATAATTCTGTTTATCTGAATATTTTCTTCACAAAACTTCTGGTGAGTAAAAAATATTTACAGAGTATTCTTTTCTAATATTTCAGCTTTGTGGGTAAATATTCTGACATTTTGTCAATAAAAGCCATGAAAATTTGATGACATTTTAGAACAAATTGCCTTTTCCTTTCTTTGAAATTTACTCAACAAATAATCCAGCGGATCGATACGCAGTGTTTGTGTTTATAAGAGTGAAGATTGTGAGCAGCTCTGAACAGGAGACAGAGAACAATTACATTAACCAGGTTTGGAACATGAAGTAATATTATATGTAATAAATGATTCTGAATGATGAAGAAAATTGTGACATGATGGTGTTGATCTTGACTGAATAAAAAGTTCATAAATAATCTGCAGCATTATAAAATGACAAAGTCTATATTTAATTCATACTTTTTATTTCAAAGCAGATTAAAAGTCAGGATTAAAAATCAGTTAGATGTAAACAAATTGTGATGTTAAAGTCATGAGAGGAACTCAACGAGACACAAATGTGATTTTGCCACACAAACAAATACACACACAAATGCACAGACACACATAAATACACACACATACATGCCCAGAGAAAAACACACAAACACACGCACAAATACACATAAACACACACATACACACCCACACGCACAAACACACACATAAACACACAAGCACATACACCCACACGTACACACAAACACATACACACATGCATGCACACAAACAATTCAAGTCAAGAAGCTTTTATTATCATTACACCATATATAACTGTTACAGTACACAGTGACATGAGACAACGTTTCTCCAGGATCAGTGTGTTACATAAAACATACACAGAGCTATAAGGACTTAGTAAGTGTCCTAGATACATAAAGTGTGTCTGTGTAACCTGGTGTACACAGTGTAGGACAAAATAAACAACACAGACAGGACAGTGCAGGACAAAAGACAGTGCAGACAAAAAAATTACAAGACATTGCACAAAGACAATAGACAGAAACAGCGGTGACCAGTGTACTGTAAATACTGTATGTTCAACAATATTGCATGGTCAGAAATACTGGAATGAAGTAGCAGAAGTATCGTGCAAAACAGACATCAACTGAAATGTGAGACAGCATGTGCAAAAAAAAGAGCAAAAACAGTGTGCAAAACAGCATGTAAACAGTTTGATTGATGTATAATGAAAGAGTATGTAAATGGTGTAGGTCTGTGCAGTCCATACAGATGATGTGTGTGTGTGTGTGTTGTTGTCAGTACAGTTCAGTTATTAAGGAGTCTGATGGCTTGTGGAAAGAAACTGTTACACAGTCTGGTCATGAGGCCCAAATGCTTCAATACATTTTTCCAGACGGCAGGAGGGTGAAGAGTGTGTGTTTGAGTGGTGTGTGGGGTGAAGAGTGTGTGTGTGAGGGGTGTGCATGGTGAAGAGTGTGTGTGAGGGGTGTGCGTGGTGAAGAGTGTGTGTGAGGGGTGTGTGGGGTGAAGAGTGTGTGTGTGTGAGGAGTGTGTGGGGTGAAGAGTGTGTGTGAGGGGTGTGTGGTGAAGAGTGGGTGTGAGAGGTGTGTGGGGTGAAGAGTGTGTGTGAGGGGTGTGTGGGGTGAAGAGTGTGTGTGAGGGGTGTGTGGGGTGAAGAGTGTGTGTGTGAGGTGTGTGGGGTGAAGAGTGTGTGTGTGAGGAGTGTGTGGGGTGAAGAGTGTGTGTGAGGGGTGTGTGGGGTGAAGAGTGTGTGTGTGTGAGGAGTGTGTGGGGTGAAGAGTGTGTGAGGGGTGTGTGGGGTGAAGAGTGTGTGTGAGGGGTGTGTGGGGTGAAGAGTGTGTGTGAGGGGTGTGTGGGGTGAAGAGTGTGTGTGAGGGGTGTGTGGGGTGAAGAGTGTGTGTGAGGGGTGTGTGGGGTGAAGAGTGTGTGTGAGGGGTGTGTGGGGTGAAGAGTGTGTGTGAGGGGTGTGTGGGGTGAAGATTGTGTGTGAGGTGAAGTGTGTGAGGGGTGTGTGGGGTGAAGATTGTGTGTGAGGTGAAGTGTGTGAGGGGTGTGTGAGGTCATCCACAATGCTGTTGGCTTTACGGATGCAGCGTGTGGTGTAAATGTCCATGATAGAGGGATCGATCTTCTCAGCTGTCCTCACTATCTGCTGCAGTGTCTTTGTGTGTTTGTGTATGTGACACACGCATAGACACACACATGCACATAACCACACACACAAAGACACACATACACACATGCACACAAATACACAAACACACACATACAGATACACACACACAAAGCGCTCACACATGCACATAACCACACAAACAAACTCACATAAACACACAAACTCCCACATGCACAGACACACACACACACACACATGCATAACCACACACACAAACACACACACATGCATAACCACACACACAAACACAAACACACACATGCATAACCACACACACGAACACAAACACACACATACACACAGTGTTATAAATGACAAATATCTCTTGTGACCCATTCATGTGTCTCAGAATGGTGTTAATTCAGTGTAATGTTACTCATACTGTCAATTTAAAAATCATTACAAATAACACATCTGGAGGTAAATGTTAATGTTCTTGATGTTTTTGTGTATATGTGTATATGTGTGTGTATGTATCTATGCATACATCATGTTGCCTAGCAACAGTGCTGTCACAACATTAAGCATATGATCTATTAGCATCACGCCTCTAAATTCACAAGTTCCATTAAAATTCACTGTAACTCACAAGATGGACTGAGTGACTGATCGAACAACAACATGGCGGCTGCACGTGTAAAACACGTGTAAAAGTGATTAGGATAAAAAGTGCAGTCAGTGTGAAGCAGCACAGTGCTCATTTAGTAAATACAGAGTTAAACAGATGTGTTTTTAATCTTGATTTAAAAGTGTCTACTGTTGAAGCACATCTGATCTCTTCTGGAAGCTGATTCCAGCTATAGGTGGCATAATAACTAAATGCTGACGCACCTTGTTTTGAGTGAACCCTCGGTATGTTTAACTGACCTGATCCTAATGATCTGAGTTGTCTGCTTGGTTTATATTCAGTTAACATATCTGTAATGTATTTCAGTCCTAAGCCATGAAGTGATTTATAAACGAGTAACAATACTTTAAAATCTATTCTAAATGGAACTGGAAGCCAGTGTAAGGACCTGAGGACTGGAGTGATGTGCTCAGATTTTTTGGTTCTGGTCAGAATTCTGGCAGCAGCGTTCTGTATGAGCTGCAGCTGTCTAATGGTCTTTTTGGGGATCCCAGTAAGGAGTCCATTGCAATAATCCACCCTGCTGGTGATGAAAGCATGAACAAGTTTCTCTAAGTCCTGTCTTGAGACAAAACATCCATCCATCCATCCATTTTCTACCGCTTATCCGGGGCCGGGTTGCGTGGGCAGCAGTCTAAGCAGGGATGCCCAGACTTCCCTCTCCCCAGACACTTCCTCCAGCTCTTCCGGGGGGATACCGAGGCGTTCCCAGGCCAGCCGAGAGACATAGTCCCTCCAGCGTGTCCTAGGTCTTCCCCGGGGCCTCCTCCCGGTTGGACATGCCCGGAACACCTCCCCAGGGAGGCGTCCAGGAGGCATCCGGAACCACCTCAGCTGACTCCTCTCGATGTGGAGGAGCAGCAGCTCTACTCTGAGCTCCTCCCGAGTGACCGAGCTCCTCACCCTATCTCTAAGGGAGCGCCCAGCCACCCTGCGGAGGAAACTCATTTCGGCCACCTGTATGCAGGATCTTGTCCTTTCGGTCATGACCCAAAGCTCATGACCATAGGTGAGGGTAGGAACGTAGATCGACTGGTAAATAGAGAGCTTCGCCTTGCGGCTCAGCTCCTTCTTCACCACAACAGACCGGTATATCGACCGCATCACTGCAGAAGATACACCGATCCGCCTGTCGATCTCCCGCTCCATCCTTCCCTCACTCGTGAACAAGACCCCAAGATACTTAAACTCCTCCACTTGAGGCAGGAGCTCTCCACCAACCTGAAGGGAGCAAGCCACCCTTTTCTGGTTGAGACATCTAACATCTAATTCTGGCTAGATTTCTGAGATGGTAGTAAGCTGATTTGCTTATCGCTTTCACATGGCCACTGAAATTAAGGTCAGACTCTAAAATTAAACCAAGATTTCTGACTTTATTTTGTGTCTTTAGACCCCTAGAGTCAAGGTGTGTGTTAACCTTGAGAGTTTCATATTTATTTCCGAATACAATGACTTCGGTTTTGTCTTTGTTTAACTGGAGGAAGTTTTGACGCATCCAACTGTTAATTTCATCAATGCACTTACATAGAGAGTCAATGGGGCTGTAGTCATTACGGGACAGGGCTAAGTATATCTGGGTGTCATCTGCATAGCTGTGGTAAGCAATTTGGTTCTTTTTCATTATTTGACCAATTGGGAGCATGTACAAATTAAAGAGAAGCGGTGCAAGAATTGAGCCCTGTGGGACTCCACATGTCATGGATGTCCACTCAGATTTATGGTTACCTATGTTCACATAGTAACCTCTCCCTTTTAGGTATGATTTAAACCATTTGAGGACCATCCCAGAAAGCCCTACCCAGTGTTCCAGTCTATGTAAGAGTATGGTGTGATCTACCGTGTCAAAGGCAGCACTAAGATCTAGTAGCACCAGCACTGATATTTTACCTGAATCAGAGTTTAAGCGAATATCATTTATTATCTTTATGAGCACTGTCTCTGTGCTGTGATGCTGGCGGAAACCAGATTGAAAATTGTCCAGATAGCCATTTGAGTTTAAGAATTTGTTCAGCTGATTGAAAACCTTTTCAATGATCTTGCCTATAAAAGGAAGATTTGAGATTGGTCTGTAGTTGCTAAGTATGGTTTTGTCTAGGTTACTCTTTTTTAGGAGGCTTAACAACTGCCGTTTTTAGGGACTTCTGGAAAAGTGCCTGTGAGCAGAGAGGTATTTACTATTGTTAAGAGGTACTAAACAGTTAAGTACCTTTTTGAGAAAGGATGTGTGTGTGTGTGGGGGGGGGGGGGTCAAGGCTGCACGTTGATGCTTTAAGATGTTGTAGTTTCTTCCAAGGTTTTTATATCAGTTATGTCAAATTCTGAGAAAATGACAAATTTCTGAGGTTGTTGTAATGAGGTCTGACTGACCACATTACAATATGAGGCCGTATTTATTGCCATTCTGATATTACTGATTTTCTCAGAGAAAAAGGTTGCAAACTCATTGCATTTGTTGTCAGAGAGCATTTCACTAGGAACTTGATTTGGGGGGTTTGTTAGTCTCTCTACAGTAGCAAAAAGAGTGCGAGTGTTGTTTATGTTGTTGTTTATAATGTTTGAGAAGAAGATCTGTCTAGCTGTGCCTAGTTCTACATTGAAAGCACGAAGACTGTCCTTATAGATGCTATAATGTACTTTTTTATAAAGTTTTGTTTTCCGCCACATACGTTCAGCTTTTCTGCATGTTCTTTTCATGCTCTGTACAGCTGTTGTGTTTCTCCAAGGTGCTTTACGTCTGCCAGTGATCATCCTGACCTTTACTGGAGCTATACCATCAATAGCATCTTTAACTTTTAAGTTAAAATTTTCAAGGAGAACATCAACAGAGTCTGCCGATAAGTTTGGCAACATTGATATAGCATTCATAAATACCTCACTGGTGTTTTCATTTATGAACCTTTTTTTGACATAGACAGATCTAGCATCAGTGGCAGGACAGATCAATAAATCAAAGTAAACACAGAAATGGTCAGATAGCGCTTCATCCTTGATAACAGTGGATGAAATGTTTAGACCCTTGCTAATGAGCAGATCAAGAGTGTGTCCCCTATTGTGTGTAGGACCTTGCACGTGCTGGGTTAGATCAAAAGTCTTTAAAACATTTAACAGTTCAATTGCAGTATTGTTTTCTGCATTGTCTATATGAATGTTGAAATCTCCAGCAATAACAAAATAATCAAATTCAGAGGAGATTGTTGATAAAAGTTCTGTGAATTCATCAACACATGTTGGGGTGTATTTGGGAGGCCGATAAATAATTGTAAACAGAATGCGTGGTGTACCTTTTAGAGCAATACACAAATATTCAAAAGACTGGTACTGTAATCACCAAGTAACACTTGCTTGCTTTGAAAGGCATCTTTGAATAAAGCAGCTATTCCTCCACCTCTTCTAACAGCTCTACAGACACTTATAAAAGTAAAGTTGGGTGGTGCTGATTCATTGAGGACTATAGCGCTGCTGCTGTCATCTAACCAGGTTTCATTTAGAAACATGAAGTCCAAGTTGTTAGTGGTGATAAGATCATTAACTAAAAATGATTTGTTCTTTAATGAACGGATGTTCAGAAGTGCTAATTTATCAGTAACTGGTTTTGGCCCTGTATCCATCTCAGAATGACGTCTAATAGGCAGTAGATTAGATAGAATTGTCGTGCGGCTGGAGAGGGCCTTCGTCTTTCTATCACATATCAGGACAGAGATGGGGAAAGCTAAAGGGACATCGGGCTCCCGCTTGTTCTGAAAACACTTTTGATTGTTACTGCTGTCATAGAGGGGACCCAACACATATCAGTTACCAGTGCTGTTTGCAGATGAGGGCTGGTGTGATCCCTGACGATGAGGCAGAGGTCGGAGTGCTCTCTCAGATGGAGGGGGATGGCAGGCTGGGCCCGGAGGCTTTGGTGGTTGTGGAGCCCGCCGTTTCATAGTTGATATTTGGGGACTCGCAGCAATAGAAGTTCCAGCAGATACCAGTTTCTCCATTTTCTCTGAAAAGCACAGAAGTGGTGATGTTGGAGAGGAGAGAGAGTGTGATGACATCAGCTGTGATTCTGGTGTTCCTGGAGGCTGCGGAGTGTTATCTTGTTTTTCCTGGTTGTTATCCACAGAAACGTCCTTGGGTGTTGATTCACCATCCAGCTGTAGTGAGGTCTGTGGGTCAGACCTGAGCTGTGTCTGTGAACAGTAGTTGTTGTGGCTGCTGAGTTTTATCCTTGTCAACTGAATGTCCATCCAGGCGTTGGTGCGAAATCCTGTGGTCATTTAGGGTGTCCAGGAGTGGACTGGCACACTCAGCTGATGAATGATGAAGGGAGAAAAAGATATTGTCTTTAAGCAACCTAGCACCTAGTTTGTTTGGGTGGATACCATCTGTGTTAAAAAGTTGCCATTGATTCCAGAAGATATTAAAATTGTCAATGTAATTCAGTCCTCTCTTGGTGCAGGTTTTTTGCAGCCATGAATTTAAACTTGGTAGCCGAGAAAACATATTTGTTCCTCTGGCTGGGAGAGGTCCACTGATGAATGATTGAACTTTCAGTCTTGCAAGTGTTTCAAAAAGTTCATTGAAATCCCTCTTAAAGAGCTCAGACTGCTCTTTCCCACATGTATGACAATCCGACTGACAGACTTATGTTTCATCAGAATGTTGCAAAGTTCCTTGTTAACATCAGAAACCGTTGCCCGAGGAAATCAGTATGTACGGGTAGCCTTGCTTCCAATGTTTCTGATAATAGAGTCACCCGCTATCATCGTGCTTGGCTCGGCTGCTGTCACTAGTGCTTCATATCTATTTTCAAGCCGCACAGGGGTGGTAGAATACCAGTATTAGCTACTCGAGTTGTACCCATATCTGGGGTAGATGATACTAATGCAGCAATTTGTGACACTCGTGACAGTCTAATGTCTTGAACACCTTTGGGTCTCGCACCCTGTTTATGCCATCGGTTTGTGTCCTCAATTACTTTAGGTTTCTCTGAGCTCACTATGACCTGTTTAAAAGCATTAGGTTCACAGGACTCACCAGCTTTATGTTGTGAGGGACCACGATGAAGCTCTGCTGTATGTTCTTGCAGGGTCGGCAGCACCACAAGTAACTTTGTTTCGAGAACTGCAATCTTTTGTAGAAGTCTGTGGCAGTTTGAGCAGCAGGTGGATTGAGATCCAAAAGAAGGCATTTTCTCTTCTGTTGGAGTGTGTGCAGCTGTGATGTCCTGATTTAGGATTGTAAACTGCTGACAATAGCAGACTGGTAGACCGCTATGACAAATTCCCCAAGTTGTTGAATATTCCAAATATCAATATAGTTCCAGGAATTTGTAGTTTTAGTGTGAGTGCCCAATTGTTTAGTTTGAGCACTGTGCTGAACTGCTGGAAGTTAAATCAAAAGATAAAAACGAAAAAGCAAAAGCGCAAGTAAGAGCATCCGAACTGTAGCGAAGCAGGAAGCAAAAAAAAAAATATTATTAGCATTATTTATATTAGGGGGTCACGGTGTCTTAGTGGTTAGCACGTTCACCTCACACCTCGAGGGTCGGGGTTCGATTCCCGCCTCCACCTTGTGTGTGTGGAGTTTGCATGTTCTCCCCGTGCCTCGGGGGTTTCCTCCGGGTACTCCGGTTTCCTCCCCCGGTCCAAAGACATGCATGGTAGGTTGATTGGCTTCTCTGGAAAATTGTCCCTAGTGTGTGATTGTGTGAGTGAATGAGAGTGTGTGTGTGTGTGTGCCCTGTGATGGGTTGGCACTCCGTCCAGGGTGTATCCTGCCTTGATGCCCGATGACGCCTGAGATAGGCACAGGCTCCCCGTGACCCGAGGTAGTTCGGATAAGCGGTAGAAAATGAATGAATGAATGAATTATTTATATTTGTGCATTAATGCTTATTATTTTTTCAGTTAAAACTCTTACAAGATACTGATTTTGCAACATGTCTTCCTGTGGAATGCAAAGGCCACTTAAACTGATGTGTGTGTGTGTGTTTGTGTGTGTGTGTGAGAGAGAGAGACAGAGATAATGAGGTATCGATTAAAGGTTCTCTTGATGTGTAAGAGGTTGACAAATGTGTTCTCACACACACACACACACACACACACACACACAGACACACCACACAAACACAAACACACACAGTATAATTTACACTTGTGTGTCTGTTTTCTGGTGTAAAGCCCACTGTCACTCACGCAGTGACCCGAGTCTCCTGCTGACCTTCTTCCACTTCTTCTCTCCATCTCTGTTTTTCTGCATAAATTTCTAGAACAATGAGTTTCAGTTTGCACTTAGCTTTGATTTTTTTTTTTTTTTTTTGTATTTTATGCCGTTAATGTTTAATTCATTATTTGGTCCCAACATTTTAAGAAATCAGTAATTCTTTATGAACTGAGTGAAGAGCCATTTTGTTGATTAATAGAAAAAAGACATTAACTCATAAATTCATAAAGTCTATAGTATTGAGAATCACCTGTGTGTGTGTGTGTGTGTGTGTGTGTGTGTGTGTGTGTGTGTGTGTGTGTGTGTGTGTGTGTGCGTTTCCCAGCAGGATACACTATAAACTCTGATCAGTAGTGTGTGGAAAGAATATAATACCATCACAATAGCAGAATAGCAGCCATTTTGTTAGGCATTACACACACACACACACACACACACACACACACACACAGTAATATCAGGCCTAATGTCCTGCGGTGCTGTAAAGTGCAGGTCTTATTGCTCTTTTCTCGCTGCAATATTAGAAACTGAATTCCCTCAGAGGAAAGAGTTTTGCACACACAAACACACACACAAACACACACACACACACACACACACACACACACACACACACGCACGCACTTCAAGGTGACCTGACGGTTAATCCAGTCGCTTCTCAAGACAGGAGCAATCACTAAGCCCCGTCACCCCGATTTACTGTGATAAACAGAACAGAGAGAAGAGAAGAGAGGGAGGGAAATGAAAGGAGGAAAGAGAACAGTGGTGACTGAGATTGTGGAAAAAAGAGTGATAGAAGGAAGTGGTGTGTGGAGAGAGTGAGAGATAATGAAATGAAAAGAATGTTGAGAAAGAAGAATGGTGAAAGGAAAACGTAGAAAAGGAAAGAGAGCGAGATAATCTGTGTATATATGCATACATACATACAGAGAGATGTAGAGACGTGTAGAGAGAGAAAGGTATAGAGGGATGAGAGTAAGGAAGAAGAATGGAGAGATATAGTGGCAGAAAAAGGTTTTAGAGACTAAAAAATATTACAGGAGAAAAGAAATGTAGAAAAGCATGAAAAAATGAATGAGTGGAAGAAGGTAGAATGGGAGAAAATGATAAATGATGGAGAGATGAGAAGAAAGTGAGGTGTGGAGAACACAGTATGATGAAAAAGAGAAAGAGAGATGTAAATGTTAGATAGGGAATGATGGAGAATAAGAATAGAGGGAAGTGTGTGTGTGTGTGTGTGTGTGTGTGTGTGTGTGTGTGTGTGTATGCATGCAGCGTGATTTATCAGCTCTCAAATGAGAGAAAACACACACACTGAAACCATTCAGAGCTGTAATGAGCTTGGTGGTAAGCAGGGTGGTGAAGCAGGATGGTAAGTAAGCTCTCGAGCTGCCACTCCACTGTACTGAGAGACGACTTCATCTCAGCTTCACCTGCTCATTACTATCATCAGTCTCTACACATTGTGGCAGTACCAGACAGCTGGATCACTACACACAATTCGGCTATGCTGGCTGCTCTGTCCTCAGTCGTTCTTCACTTACACTTCATGAGAACCTGGCAGGCTGGTGGAGCAGGTCAGCTTTATTCTTAGTGATGCTGCTTCACACATGTCTCACATCTCAACATCTCATCATTGGAATTCCACACAGTTTACGTTACTTCTCCGATCAACCTTCTCATCTCTGTGATCCACCACCAGCTGGTTCTCTAGGAGATGCTCCTCAGTCTTGTCAAACTCATGCATCTTATCCTCCCCTGCATGATACCACACAGAAAACCAGCAGAAATATAGCTGCCTGTGGACGTGTCTTAAATAACCTGAAGACGAGCTGATGCTCACACTTAAGACTAGGCTCGCTCCGGTCAGCTCTGCCTCTGAGCTCCATTCCACCTCTGCTACTGATCCTAAATGCAACTCCACAACTTCCTCCTACCCCACATCATTACTGCACTCTCTCCACTAGTTTCCTTTAGCTCCTGCTGCAACAGATATAAAACACTGATGTTATCTTACAAAACCATAAACTGACCAACACACACTGACCTCAAAGCTCTTATGTGTCTGTAGGGATTTAGTGATCATTCTCCTAGACTGATCATTAATCATCACAAGAACATTAGTGATATAAGACTCTGGTGTTGGCGAGGAGGTCCGGAGTTCAGTCGGTGTTCGGTGGGGTTGAGACAGGTTTCAGTGCAGGACACTAGAGTTCTTCACTTCCACAACATGTCTTGATGGAGCTGCTTTGTGCACAGGAACATTGCAATGGGTATCATGATGCTTTGAGGACTAGGGTTAGGGTTAGGCAACAACAGTTCAAAGGTTTAGGGTTTGGGGTTAGGGAAACCGCAGCAATGATTCATTGCAGCTATCAGACAGAAGGATTAGCCAGTTTGTCTGCTCCCTGGCTCTGGATTGTCACTCATTAACTAGACCAGTTCTGAGACTATGTGCCATGCTGCAAACTGAGAGCAGCACCTTCACAAATGGGATTGACACCACCCTGTCCTAACAGGTCAGCCTTGCCCTCAAAACTACAGTTCCACTAGACTACAAACTGTTGTAGAAAGAACATTATTTCCATTTCCATTATTTCCTGTCCAGTGTCACCAAAGTGAGGATGAGGTTCTCTTCTGAGCCTGGTTTCTCTCAAGGTTTCTTCCTCATATCATCTCAGGAAGATTTTTCTTGCCGCTATCGCCTCTGGCTTGCTCATTATTGATAGATGTTAGAGATAAATAGTATCTTCATTTTAACCTTTAAACTTCTGGTTCTATACTTCTGTAAATCTGCTTTTGAGACAATGTGAATTGTTAAACGTGTGATACAAATAAATTGAATTGAATTGGAATCCTGGAAATATAGGATGTAGAGAACATCGTGCCTTGTAAACATATGACCCAGAAAATTGTAAATATAGGGTTTTAAAAAGAAATCTTTGGGAAAGGCAAAATTTGGACACTGGTTTACATTGGACCCTGAAAAATGTTCTGCTTTATATACCCTGCCTTGGGTACCCCTGGGGCACACGCAATGTAGGATCTTCGTTATAAGGGTTTTTGAGAAGATAGGTTTTGTGAACCTAAGGTCCAGAGAACTTAGAGTTCTAACACTAGATTGTACCGCAGTGGTTTATAAGAACCAGTTGCCCTAATTAGCAGTGTGCAAACCATCACCCCTGCAACATTCCACAAACTGAGCACAACAGAATAAACACTGCACATTGAAATCTGTAGAATAAACCATGGAAACTGTTTACACAGTCATTGCTGATGTACTGGCATCTTGTTGTGCTGTTTTTTCCCCCCCAGAATGCCAGCTGGTGGAGGGGTCAAACAAGTTTTGTCTAAAGTCAGACAGTTACCTGCTGCTACACCATATGGCATGTATGTGTGTGTGTGTGGGTGTGGGTGTGGGGGTGGGTGTGGGGGTAATGAGCAGAAGGTATGTCTGCTGATTCATTGCTAAGGCTTTTCAACAGTCAAAAAACATAATTAGCTCTTTCCAGTTCCATAATGGAAACACTCCAAACTTCAGAACGTAATAAACCCTGTTTCCTTTCTTCCTTATTTCCTCCTCATTTCTCTATCCCTTTCCCTTCCCTAAGCTGTAAAGTTTCCCATGTTGCTTTCATTCCAGTGAGCGCAATGTGGCTTTTGTATATTAATCACCGACGGCTTTAATGGATTTAATGTCAGGCAGAGACGCGTGTTGGCAAAAAGCCATTTATTGTGGCAATAACTCATCAATCAGTGATTTAGTCACTTAGTGAGCTAGAGGACTCAGGCAGCTAGCTTTGTGTATGCTGCTTTCCATAGTGCACTAGATGAGCTGAAATGAATATAGATAGAGGTGTGTGTATCCAGGTGGTGTTGTATTTAATACACGAATCCAGTGGAGAACCAGCTGGTGTGGACGTGACTAGCAACAGCTCTCACTAAATTTATGAAATGTTAAGCTAATTACATTCCAAAGGTAAAATTCAGCAGTAATTGTGTTTTCTTGTAAATTCATTCATTCATTCATTCATTCATTTTCTACCGCTTATCCGAACTACCTCAGGCGTCATCGGGCATCAAGGCAGGATACACCCTGGACGGAGTGCCAACCCATCACAGGGCACACACACACTCTCATTCACTCACGCAATCACACACTAGGGACAATTTTCCAGAGATGCCAATCAACCTACCATGCATGTCTTTGGACCGGGGGAGGAAACCTTAGTACCCGGAGGAAACCCCCGAGGCACGGGGAGAACATGCAAACTCCACACACACAAGGTGGAGGTGGGAATTGAACCCCTAACCCTGGAGGTGTGAGGCAAACGTGCTAACCACTAAGCCACCGTGCCCCCTTCTTGTAAATTTTCATTACATTATTATACTGCCTTGTTTGCTATTTTGATCTATTGTTCCAAAAAAATATTTATTTTATTTATATGCATTTTTCATCTGTACAGCCCATTAGCTAACATGGATTAATATTACATTTTAAATCTGCTTAAATACTTTAAACACCAATGTTTTCTTACGTCTTCCAACTTTTTTAGTTGCATTACAAAAAAGCAAAACCTCAGACAGCTAACAAATAGAGCAATGGTGGTTAAATATGACATGATAATGAAAGTGTAATCCTATCCAGCTCACCATATTTAAACATTTATGGTACTATTAGCTATTTAAGTCTAGCTAACATGTTCCTGCTAACCTGATATTCTCTTTGTGTAAAAGAAATGAACTTATTTAATAGCAGATTATCAGAGGTAACAGAGGTAAATTACCTGCTAACAGTTACCCACAGAACTGGGTTTGGAGCAGACTCGTTCTTGTTGCACATTACATTGTGTGATGTTATATGTGATTTTTCTTATTGGCTAATAGAGATGAAGGCAACGCCATCCCAATTTTTATTTAAAACCACCTCTCTTCCACACTAAACCTCCCAGCAGTCTAGGCTGTTACCATTGACATCTTTGTGTGAGTTTATCATAACTACCAGGCCATCTGCACATGCTGACAGACATAATGAAGCATTGCTGTGTGAAATATTAAAACCAGAAAGATGAGATCTCATAAAAGAGGTTCAATCGCAATAATATACAGCATGCCTGACAGAGGACAGCCTTGTTGTATACTTCCGTACACTCTATAAGGGACATATAAACCACTGTTATCCTTCAGTACACTCTTAATTTTACTGTACAACACCTTGATCATAGCCACAAACCTGGTTTGAACCTGAAGGGTTTCCAGCACCTTCTACAAATAATCATGCTCAACCTGGTCGAAGCCGTTTCCTGATCTTGGAAAATCAGACCAGTGTTTAAGCCCAAGACATCCAAAATCAGGCACACAGTATGTCCTGGAGAATGAACTGCTCCATTACCTTAGTCGGTCTCAAGAATAATGCTTTTGAGAGCAGCTTGCAGTCAGTGGAAAGTAGTAACACAGGGCGGTAGTTCCTCAAGTCTGTCAGGTTTCCTCGTTTTTGGCAGTAGGTTCAGGATGGCCCTCCTGCAGCTCAAAGGAAGTCTACCTCTGCTCAAACTGTACCATAGGACAACCAGCATGTCCCCACTGCTATTCTCCCTCTACACAAAATAATTGCACTACAAGTGGCCAAACTGTTAAACTCCTGAAATTTGCAGATGATACTACGCTCATTGGTCTCATCCAAGATGGCGATGAATACTGCTGCTGTATATTGCGCAAAAAGCATAATATTGCACAATATTGCTATTTGCACTCCCACACTTTATGTACATAACTGACCGCTCATATTCTATACTCATATTTTATATATTTGATTCATTCTATATTCATATTTTACATTCTGTCTATATTGTATCTCATCGTCTGCATTGTTTTCTTGTATAGTATTGTGTTATTTATGTCAGTACCTTTGAGAGTCACAAACTGCTGGAACCAAATTCCTTGTGTGTGTCAACACACTTGGCCAATAAATCTGATTCTGATTCTGATTCTGAACTGCACAGAAAGCCTTGTAGAACTCAACAGGGAGACCATCTATTCCTGGTGCCTGTCCATTCTCCATACCCTATAGATCCTCATGAAGCTCCTCCAGATTCAGCTCTCTGTTCATCTCCTTGGCTGCTTGCTCAAAAAACTTTGTCAGGTCAAACTCTCCTCCATGATTTCCAGATGGTTTCGATCTGTTATCTGTTGTACAATCAAAATCTCCAACTAAATTTAAAAAATCATCAGTGCTGCAGTCAGCAGTCACATTGTTTATTTTATCTAAAAACCCATCCTCTCCACTGCATTGGTGGGTGTGTACACACTGATAAAAACTAAAACCTCATTCTCATAAAAGGTTTTCACTTTTAAAAGCCTCCCATTTAAAATATCTTCAACTGACTAAGATGAGGAATAAAATTGTGAGTGAACAGCAAGGTGACTCCACCACTTACAGTAAAATTTACATTTACATTTACATTTACAGCATTTGGCAGACGCCCTTATCCAGAGCGACGTACATAAGTGCTTAAATCTCTAACATTGAATACATTAATGCTGGCTCACTAAGTTACATACTTAAGATACCATGAGTTTAAAACATTTGTTCAAAGTTACAATGAAAGTGTCAAAGGTGTGTTTTTTTTTTTTAAATGCAAAAGATAATGAAAGAAGTGCTAGTTGAAGTGTTTCCTGAATAAGTAGGTCTTCAACCGCCGCTTGAAAATAGCCAGTGACTCAGCTGTCCGGACCTCTAGGGGAAGTTCGTTCCACCACCTTGGTGCCAGTACAGAGGAGAGTCTTGTAGTATACTTGCCTCTTACCCTGAGAGATGGTGGAACCAGTCGAGCAGTGCTGGTAGATCGGAGGGTGCGGGGTGCAGTGCGAGGAGTTATGAGGGCTTTGAGGTAAGAGGGAGCTGGTCCATTTTTGGCTTTGTAGGCCAGCATCAGTGTTTTGAATCTGATGCGTGCAGCTACCGGAAGCCAGTGGAGGGATCGCAGCAGCGGGGTGGTATGCGAGAAAAAAAAAATCACTAACCCATCCCACTCCTTCACCAAATCAGCAGCATTACTGACTATTTTTAAAAATATCTTCAGCAATGTATACAACATTTAATTGTTCCTCCTGTGAACCAAAGTTGAAAGCAGAATCTGACATGCACTCTTCGCTGTCTGACTCTATTTCTTCTACTCTTGTTTCATTTTTTTGCTTGTTTCTTCCCGTCTCTTACCTAATTGTTTCCTCTTTATTGAGACTTTAAAGCTGGGCTCTTCCACTATTTCCACATCTTCCCCGTCAGCCTGCACTAATGTAGTGTATGGTAGCTCCGTGCGACTGCTCTGCACCCCTGTGAGTGCCTCTGCCAGTGCAGGCAGCTCCAGTAAAGCACCAGAATCCACTGGGGCCTGTTCAGCCAAACAGGGCTTTTTCCCAGTCCAGTTCAGACAAGCAGGTCTTTTCCGGGGTTGTTGTAGCTCCAGTGAACTTCTGGGCTGCAGACTGGACTTGGGTCTCACTTTTGTTTAGCTCTGGTGAAGCAGCATTTCTGGGGCATTCAGCAGCCGGCCGAACTGTGGCCGCAGGGGGAAAGACCTAAGCAGGCTCAACTGTTTCTTGCCATGGTTGCTCAGAAACTACACCAGGTTACGTATGTAACCCGGTTCCCTGAGAAGGGAACGAGACGCTGCATCAGTGCTGAAGCTATGGAAGGCGTTCCCATAGCTTCCCATAGATTGTCTCACGAAAGGACAGGAGTGACTGGCCTGGGAACACAGAGATATGATTTTCAAACGACAAGTTGCTGTCTAATATAACACCCAGGTCTTTCACTGTCAAGCTACTAGTAACAGTACATCCCTCTAAATGGAAGTTGCCCTGCACACCATGGCTATTTTCCAGGCCTACCAGGCTGACCTGCTGACAGAGCTCGACGGTGGTGAGGGGTTGGGACTTCAGGTGGTATCTGAGCTTCGCCAAGCCACTGACCTTGCACACCATGCCACAAAGCAGACGGCCCCCTCCATAGGCCGTTCAATGGCTGCGCTGGTTGCCCCCGAGGGGCACCTGTGGCTCAATTCAACTGATATTAAATATAAGGATAAGTCCTTTCTCCTGGACGCCCCGGTTTCACCTCAGGGCTTGTTCGGCGATGCAGTGAGAACTGTGGTTAAACAGGTTAAACCCAGGAAAGTGTGTGCTTTCTCCTTCTCAGAGAACCACCTTTCTGGGGGCACTTTGGGACTCCACAACGATGCGGGCACATCTGCCTCCTGCTCGGGAATAAAAGCTATTCGGATAGGCCGAGGCCTCTCTGTCACCGAGGCACAGAGGGTGCTTGGCCTCATGTCGGCAGCAGCCAACGTTATCCCTTTGGGTCTGCTTCACATGAGGCCATTCCAGCTCTGGCTCAGGGGTGCGGGCTTTCATCCTCGCAGACATTCCCTCAGGGTTATGAGGGTTAAGCACCGTGGGCTTCATAGCCTTCTTATGTGAAAAAGACCCCGGGTTCTGGCATTGGGTCCCATTCTAGGGGCGTGTCACCATCGCAGGACTCTTTTGATGGATGCCTCGCTTTCGGGCAGGGGAGCGGCCTTGGATGGCCGTCCTGCCCAGGGTCTATGGGAGGGCCCCTATCTCTCATGGCACATAAATTGCCTGGAGATGAGGGCTGTGTTTCTAGCATTGAGACACTTTCTCCCACACCTCAAGGGCTGCCATGTCTTAGTAAGGACAGAAAGCACTGCGGTGGTGTCCTATATCAATCGTCAGGGTGGTCTGCGTTCACGCCCCTTGTTCAGGTTGAGAAAGGTGAGAAAGTTGAGAAACAGCAGATTCTGTTCTGGGCAGAGACCAGGTTTCTTTTGCTGAGAGCGTTTTTCATTCCGGGGCATGCAAATTGGGAGGCAGACTTCCTGTCGAGGCAGGTGCTGAGGCCCGGGGAGTGGCGTCTCCACCCCCACGTGGTGGAGCAAATTTGGCAGATCTTCGGCCGGGCGGAAGTGGATCTGTTTGCCTCCAAGGAGTTGACCCACCGTCCGCTGTGGTTTTCCCTCTCTCAGCCGGCCCCTTTGGACCTGGATGCCTTGGTATGGATGTGGCCGAGGCTCTTTCTTTACACCTTCCCCCCCGGTAGCTTTGCAACAATCAAAGAGAGATAAGATCATCTGAGAGGAAGTGGAAAAAATCACAACTTGATGCAGATCTTGACTCTAACCATACACTCCTGTCCAAGTTCTCTTCATATGTGACTTCTGCCAAGACTTCCTTCTACAAAGAAAAGCTTGAAGCTTTGGCACAAGACTGCACAACATCATCTCTTCTCTACTCAACCCCATAACTCCACCTGCTTCATCCTCCCTGACTGCAGAAGACTTTGCTTCTTTCTACCACAAGAAGATTGAGAAAAACTGCAGGACCTTCACTTCTGCCCCGACTGCATCTACATCTCACAGTGTGGATTCACCACTCCTTCAATGTCACCTTTCTCAACCGTAGCATCAGAAGAAATTTTACAACTCATCCGGTCTTGCAATACTACCACCTGCTTATTGGTTCCACTCCCTTCCACTATGCTCCAGACCATCTCACAAGACCTTATGCCCTTTATCGCCACTTTCATCAATAGATCAATAAGGCCGGTATCACTTCTCCCTTTTCTTTTAAAAATTCTTTTAAAAATTTCTCCCTTTACTTCTTAAATGCAGTGTCTAAAATCAACTGTCTGTCTATCTCTCACAGAACAACCTCCAAGATCCCAACCAGTCTGGCTTTAAAGCAGCACATCTAAATTTAAAGCAGCCCTTTTGGATGTCTCTGAGAAACTACATGCTGCTAGATCAGCCAAGCTGTCATCCTCCTCATCCTCCTCAGCCTTTCAGCGGGTTTGATACGGTCTACCTCTTATCCACCCTCAGGAGTCTTGGGATTTGCGGATCAGCTTGGGAATGGTTTGCTTCCTACCTGGAAGGATGTTTATATCAGGTAACACAGAGGGGAGTGACATCTGTTCCACACAGACTCTCCACTGGTGTCCCACAGGGCTCAGTACTTGGTCCTCTTCTTTTCTCCCTGTATACTCACTCTCTTGGTGAAGTTATTTCCTCACACGGGTTCTCTTACCACTGCTATGCTGATAATACACAACTTATCTTCTCTTTCCCTCCTTCAGACACCACAAGTTCTATTTGGATCTCAGCATGTCTGGCAGACATTTCATCGTGGATGACTGCTCATCAGTTGAAGCTCAATCCCAGCAAAACTGAACTTGCAATATCCCTGCATTACAATCTTATCTCCCCTTCAGTCACAGCTCGGGGTGACCTTAGGGTAACTATTGACAATCAACTGTCCTTTTCCTTGCATGTGACACACTCATGTCTGTTCCTTCTCTACAACATTAGTAGGATTCGGCAATTTTTGTCCACACAGGCTGCTCAGGTACTTGTTCAGTCTCTTGTCATCTCAACACTGGACTATTGCAATGCACTGCTGGCAGGTCTACCTATGAACGCTATTCATCCTCTGCAAATTATCCAAAATGCAGCTGCATGACTGCATGTTTTCAACCAGCCTAAGTTCTCCACACCACCCCACTGCTGCGATCCCTCCACTGGCTCCTGTAGCTGAACACATCAGATTCAAAACACTGATGCTTGCCTACAAAGCCAAAAATGGACCAGCTCTCTCTTACCTAAAAGCCCTCATAACTCCGCGCACTGCACCTCGCATCCTCAGAGCTACCAGCACTGCTCGACTGGTCCCACCATCTCTCAGGGTAAGAGGTAAGTACACAACAAGACTCTTTTCTGTTCTGGCACAGAGGTGGTGGAATGAGATTCCCCTAGGGGTCCGGACAGCTGAGTCACTGGCTATTTTTAAACGATGGTTGAAGACCTACTTATTCAGGAAACACTTCAACTAGCACTTTTTCCCTGTTTGTTTTATGGGTGTATTACTTAAAAAAAAAGACTCATGGTATCTTAAGTATGTAGCCTAGTGAACCAGAGTTCATGCATTCAATGATAAAGATTTAAGCACTTTTGTACATCACTCTGGATAAAGGCATCTGCTAAATGCTGTAAATGCATTCCTCTACACCTGCAACAGTTACCACTCGAACACCATGGCTCTGTGTCAGGTTGAGGAGGGGGTCTTTAAACTTGGCCGCTATGCTTCCAGCGTGAAAGCTGGTGCAGGCAGTCAGAGTCTTTCACTATACAGTCCCTGACAAAAGTCTTGTCACTTGTGTACAAATTGACCTGAAGTGCCACTGAAATATATTTCTAATCAAGATTTTTTTTACAAGAAATGGCTCATTTTAATCCCAACAGCTTTTGTAATAATGTTTCAGTGCAAAATGAAACTGTAAAAAAGTATTCTGATATTCACAGCTTGGTAAAGCCCATTGAGTCAATTTTTGCAAAGACATAAGTGTTGTCGCCTTGCCATATGAGCTTCACCTGTGACTAATAATGGATCAGTTAGGTCTCAGGTGTGTATAAAAAGAACCCCAGTACACTAGACCTTCACATCAACTGCAACTAGATCTCTGCAAACATGCCTAAGATTCACCCTGAGACTAAAGTTTTGATTATCAAGTTTTGATTAAGTTTTGATTATCAAGTTTTGATTATCAAGACCAGATCTACTGCTGATGTGGCAGACACCTTCAATGTGTCTCAGCGTCAAGTACAGAGGATAAAAAAAAGATTGAAGAGACTAGACGTTTTGGACAAGCCCAGGTCAGGCAGACCCCGCAAAACAACTGCTCGAGAGGACCGTTTGTTGGCTCAAAAATCCAAGGCCAGCCCATTTTCCACTGCAGCAGAGCTCCACGAGACCTGGTCACCTGAAGTCCTTGTGTCAACCAGAACAGTTTGTCGGATTCTGTCTCGAAATGGCCTCCATGGTCGAATCAGTGCCCAGAAGCCAACACTAAACAAAAGACAATTGAAAAACCGTGTGGCATTTGCCAAGGCCCACAGCCTGCTAAATGGATGGACGCTGGAAAAGTGGAAGAAGGTGGATTTTTCAGATGAATCTTCTGTTGAATTACACCACAGTTGCCGCAAATATTGCAGGAGACCTACTGGAACCCGCATGGATGCGAGATTCACCCATAAAACAGTGAAGTTTGGTGGTGGAAAAATCATGGTCTGGGGTTACATCCAGTATGGGGATGTGCGAGAGATCTGCAGGGTGGAAGGCAACATCAATAGTCTAAAATACCAAGAAATCTTAGCTACCTCTTATATTCCCAACCATAAAAGAGGCCAAATCCTGCAGCAGGATGATGCTCCATCGCATACTTCCATCTCCACATCAAAGTTCCTCAAGGTGAAGAAGATCAAGATGCTCCAGGATTGGCCAGCCCAGTCACCAGACATGAACATCATTGAGCATATGTGGGGTAGGATGAAAGAGGAAGCATGGAAGACAAAAACAAAGAATACTGATGAACTCTGGGAGGCATGAAAGACTGCTTTCTTTGCTATTCCTGATGACTTCATCAGTAAATTGTACGAATCCTTGCCAAACCGCATGGATGCAGTCCTTCAAACTCATGGAAGTCATACAAGATATTAAATTTGGATCTCACAGCACCACTACTTAATTTGCTGACATATTTTTGTATTTGCAGTAAATTTGTTCAATTTCTGTAAAGGTGACAAAATTTTTGTCTTGCCAAAATTTGACCTTTCTGTCTTGATTAAATGATAAATCTTTTTTTCAGTGAAACTAATTTATTTAAGTGCATTAAACATCATTTGGGAGGGTTTTAGCTTTTCATATGAGCTATTTCTAACACCAATTGATTCATTAAAAGTCAGGTTAATAGCAGGTGTTTCTACAAAATAGATAAGCGACAAGACTTTTGTCAGGGACTGTATAACTAGAGAGTTTTGTAAAAATAAAGTCTTTGAATGAACAAAAGTAAAAAATAAATATAACAAAAGATATTTAAGCAAAAAAAAAACGTGTCAACCACACTCACACTCAACGGGCTCTGCCCACTCCCAGCATGCACTCAGAGAGAGAGAGAGTGTGTGAGTGTGTGTGTGTGAGAGAGAGAGAGAGAGAGAGAGTGCGTGAGTGTGTGAGAGAGAGTGTGTGTGTGTGTGTGTGTGTGTGTGTGTGTGTGTGAGAGAGAGAGAGAGAGAGAGAAACAGAGGGAGTGTGTGTGTGTGTGTGTGTGTGTGTGTGTGAGAGAGAGAGAGAGAGAGAGAGAGAGAGAGAGAGAAACAGAGGGAGAGTGTGTGTGTGTGTGTGAGTGTGTGTGAGTGAGAGAGAGAGAGAGAGAGAGAGAGAGAGAGAGAGAGAGAGAGAGAAACAGAGGGAGAGTGTGTGTGTGTGTGAGTGTGAGAGAGAGAGAGAGAGAGAGAGAGAGAGAGAGTGTAGCACTCTATAAGAGATTACCCTCAGGACTGACACTGATAAGAAGAACATGCACAAACAAACAGGACTAAATCTGTCCTGATGAATGATTTATGCCACTCTGCATGTTGTCTGTTTCGTTCTCGATTCTTTTTCATGTTGTTTAAAATGCTGTAAAAAATCTGAATCCACTGTAATGAACCTTATGAACAGTGTAATAAACGTAAGTTTGAGTATATTCAGAGGGATTTCTCCTCCTGAGAAAGTTTCCTGGTCAGATCAACATCTTCATTTCCTCCTTACTTTTAGTTGTTAGTTCCCCTTGTATTCCCTTTGTAGCTGATCCACAGCATCTGAGCACTGAACCTCATTAAAGTTATTAATGACCTCAAGTGTTTTTGCAGCCAAATCAAACTAGACATTAATTAATAAATCAATAATTCATCATTTCTTTCTTATCAACTGTAAAATACACAGAATGTTCATAGTAATAGTTTAACGACTGACTGGATTAAATGAAGCTTTATGTTTCAAAAAAATCCTCATGTCTGTTTCAGATTCTTATAATGATTTATAATCCCACTCTCAGTGTTTATAATGATTTATAATCCCACTCTCAGTGTTTATAATGATTTATAATCCCACTGTCAGTGTTTATAATGATTTATAATCCCACTCTCAGTGTTTATAATGATTTATAATCCCACTCTCAGTGTTTATAATGATTTATAATCCCACTCTGTGTTTATAATGATTTATAATCCCACTCTCAGTGTTTATAATGATTTATAATCCCACGCTCAGTGTTTATAATGATTTATAATCCCACGCTCAGTGTTTATAATGATTTATAATCCCACTCTCAGTGTTTATAATGATTTATTATCACACTTCAGCTTGAAGTGTGATAATAAATGTCAAGCTGAAGAAGGAGTCCTATCGAGCCTGGTTGGCTCGGGGGACTCCGGAGGCAGCTGATAGGTACCGGAGGGCCAAGCGAGCTTCAGCCCGGGTGGTTGCAGAGGCAAAAACTCGGGTCTGGGAAGAGTTCGGTGAGGCCATGGAGAAGGACTATAGGTTGGCCTCGAAGAAATTCTGGCAAACCGTCCGGCGCCTCAGGAAGGGGAAGCAGTGCCCTGCTCACACTGTTTACAGTGAGAGTGGGAATCTGCTGACTTCCACTGGGGACATTCTCGGACGGTGGAAGGAGTACTTCGAGGATCTCCTCAACCCCACCGACATGTCTTCCACTGAGGAAGCAGAGGCAGAGGGCTCAGTTGAGGACTCATCGATCCCCCAAGCTGAGGTCACTGAGGTGGTTGAGAAGCTCCTCAGTGGCAAGGCACCGGGGGTGGATGAGATCCGCCCTGAGTACCTCAAGTCTCTGGATGTTGTGGGGCTGTCTTGGTTGACACGCCTCTGCAACATCGCGTGGCGGCTGGGGACAGTGCCTCTGGACTGGCAGACTGGGGTGGTGGTCCCTCTGTTTAAGAAGGGGGACCGGAGGGTGTGTTCCAACTACAGGGGGATCACACTCCTCAGCCTCCCCGGAAAAGTCTATGCCAGGGTACTGGAGAGGAGAATTCGGCCGATAGTCGAACCTCGGATTCAGGAGGAACAATGTGGGTTTCGTCCCGGTCGTGGAACACTGGACCATCTCTATACCCTCACCAGGTTGCTGGAGGGTTCATGGGAGTTTGCCCAACCAGTCCACATGTGCTTTGTGGATCTGGAGAAGGCATTCGACTGTGTCCCTCGTGGTGATCTGTGGGGGGTGCTCTGGGAGTATGGGGTCCGGGGCCCTCTGCTAAGGGCTGTTCGGTCCCTATATGACCGGAGCAGGAGTTTGGTTCGCATTGCCGGCAGTAAGTCAGACTTGTTCCCGGTGCATGTTGGACTCCGGCAGGGCTGCCCTTTGTCACCGGTCCTGTTCATTATTTATATGGACAGGATTTCTAGGCGCAGTCAGGGGCCGGAGGGAGTCCGGTTTGGGGACCACGGGATTTCGTCTCTGCTTTTTGCAGATGATGTTGTCCTGTTGGCTTCTTCAAATCAGGACCTTCAGCGTGCACTGGGACGGTTTGCAGCCGAGTGTGAAGCGGCAGGGATGAGAATCAGCACCTCCAAGTCCGAGGCCATGGTTCTCAGCCGGAAAAGGGTGGCTTGTCCCCTTCGGGTTGGTGGAAAGCTCCTGCCTCAAGTGGAGGAGTTTAAGTATCTTGGGGTCTTGTTCACGAGTGAGGGAAGGATGGAGCGGGAGATCGACAGGCGGATCGGTGTATCTTCTGCAGTGATGCGGTCGATATACCGGTCTGTTGTGGTGAAGAAAGAGCTGAGCCGCAAGGCGAAGCTCTCTATTTACCAGTCGATCTACGTTCCTACCCTCACCTATGGTCATGAGCTTTGGGTCATGACCGAAAGGACAAGATCCCGGATACAGGCGGCCGAAATGAGTTTCCTCCGCAGGGTGGCTGGGCGCTCCCTTAGAGATAGGGTGAGGAGCTCGGTCACTCGGGAGGAGCTCAGAGTAGAGCCGCTGCTCCTCCACATCGAGAGGAGTCAGCTGAGGTGGCTCGGGCATCTGTTCCGGATGCCTCCTGGACGCCTCCCTGGGGAGGTGTTCCGGGCATGTCCAACCGGGAGGAGGCCCCGGGGAAGACCTAGGACACGCTGGAGGGACTATGTCTCTCGGCTGGCCTGGGAACGCCTCGGTATTCCCCCGGAGGAGCTGGAGGAAGTGTCTGGGGAGAGGGAAGTCTGGGTGTCCCTGCTCAGACTGCTGCCCCCGCGACCCGGCCCCGGATAAGCGGTAGAAGATGGATGGATGGATGGATGGATTATCACACTCTCAGTGTTTATAATGATTTATTATCACACTCTCAATGTTTAAAATGATTTATAATCCCACTTTTAGCTTTTATAATTATTTATAATCTCACTCTCAGTGTTTATAATGATTTATAATCCCACTCAGTGTTTATAATGATGTATGATCACACTCTCAGTGTTTATAATGATTTATAATCCCACTCTCAATGTTTAAAATGATTTATAATCCCACTCTCAGTGTTTATGATGATTTATAATCTCACTCTGTGTTTATAATGATTTATAATCCCACTCTCAGTGTTTATAATGATTTATAATCCCACTCAGTGTTTATAATGATGTATGATCACACTCTCAGTGTTTATAATGATTTATAATCCCACTCTCAATGTTTAAAATGATTTATAATCCCACTCTCAGTGTTTATGATGATTTATAATCTCACTTTGTGTTTATAATGATTCATAATCTCACTCTTTGGCGCTTGTGTCACCACAGTGGTTCACCTGGTCCACATATTTGATTTGGAACAGGTTTTATACCAGATGTCCTTCATAATGTAACCCTCCCATAACCTCAAAATATTTGATGCTTTATGCCTAAAGATCTAGAAACCTGTGCTGATTTGTTGCACACTCAGTACAACAGACTGTAGATAATCCCTGGGCAGAGCTTTTAGAAAACAGACAGACACAAAAACACACAAACAAACACAAACATACACACATACAAACAAAGAACCCCCCCTACACACACACACACACCATACTCACACACAGACACACTTATGTACTACCTCGCCCGCCGCCACTTCACCCTAGTCACAGACCACACACCGCTACAGTGGATGGCAAAGGCAAAAGACACAAACAAAAGTAAAGTGCTTTCCAGCGTGCTGTCCCTGTAATTTAAAAGTAACAGAACCAGAAGGACACTTCACCCTCTGGAAGTAGGCGAGCTAACAAAGTCTGACTCAGAGCTGTAAGAGGTAAGATTTTAAGTTATCTCCAGATAAGTAATGGTGGATATTGTTCCCTCCCTCTGTCTCTGCAGATTCTCCAGCGTGAAGCAAATAAGGAACTCTCCAGCCTGCCAGCCGACCGCAGCTCCTGGGTTGAATTATTCCTCTGCTCAACTGGACTGCCGCTCACCTGCACTTCCACCATGCTACAGCACACACACACACACACACACACACACACACACACACACACACACACACGCTTACAAATGTAACTAGGTTGTGTACGGTCAACATTTACCTCAGATATCTTGTTATATTGTTAAAATAGTTCACCTTAACTACATAAAATGGAAATATTGTCTCCCTTTAAAAATAACAAATTTTCCACACATTTTATTCCACCTTTATGGCTGTTTCTCTGATGATGGTAAATGAATCTCCTTCCATTGACTCCACCCACTACTTTACTACAGGGTATTTTATTAAGATGAAGGTCAGACTCCTCTGTAAAGTTGCTAGTGAAGAAGTTGTATGTGGTGTTTGTAAATGTTCATGTTTATACACACATGTAGCATCAGTACACTAGGGTGTGTGTGTATGTGTATGTGTTTGTGTGCGTGCATGTGTGTGTGTTTATATGTGTGTACGTGTGCATGTGTGTGTGTTTGTGTGCATGCGTGAATGTGTGTGCGTGCGTGAGTGTGTGTAGGTGTGTTTGTGTGCGTGAGTGTTTGTGCGTGCGTGAGTGTGTGTGTGTGTGTGCGTGTGTATGTGTGCGTGCATGTGCGTGCTTGTGTGTGTGAGTGTGTGTGTGTTTAGCATCGATTTGTGTAAGTTATCTCATGCAAACTGCTAATTTTCTAATTACTAGCCCACCATGATAACGCTAAGCCATGACATTCTCTCTTCTATACAGTGATCTCTTAGTTAACATGTGTTAACATTTATAATCATTTCTGTCTGGTTCTGTGTCTGGTTTCTTTTCACCTTCTCTCCTCTCCTCTGCTGTGTAATTAATCCTCTGCATTGTTCAGAAGTGAAGGGTGAAGGGGAGTGTGTATGTTTGCTCTGCTAATTATCTTTTTGTTAACACCCGGATATTTAGCATCATCATGAGATGATAGTAATTAGAGATCACGGCTCGATGGCTCTGTTCGACTATTAGAACCCTTTGTGAATCTTTTCCTTCTTCTGATGGAGTGATGAAGCTTTGGGTTTCTCTGTGAGTGGGATGGGTTCTCCAAGTCTGACGAAAGACTGACACCAGGTCTCAACTCCTCAGTGCTAAAGAGAACTAGAGGAACTCTGATAAAAGACAAGACCAAACACAACTACATGACTACAGGAGAAAACGAGTCATGTTTCTCATTAATCTGAGTATTAGAAGAGAAAGAAATATATCACATCATTACAAGATCATTACATCTGCTGTAACTGAGAACATTTCATACTCATCTTTGTCATGATGTGGACTAACACTGTCAGGATCTCTGACATAATAAATTAAAACCCAAAGTCCAGTTGAGCTGAAATAAGGTGTGCTGATTCATTATGCTAATCTGCTCCATGATCTTTAATCATCACTGAACATTTGGACTGAATTTCACCAATCAGCTTTCAGAATTTCACACATCTACCAATAAGCTTTCCTCACAAAGTTTGTTCTGTGTATACTCGTTATTCTGTGTAACTCTGTGGTTCGAGGCGGTCACTCTGGGGGCTATGTGTGAAAAGTGCTTGGACCCTGAAGATCACTGCACAATTCTGTTTTTTGTTTAGATTCTGACTAAAACGGTGTTAGTCTTCTTCACCGTAATAAAAAACAACTGAGTAAATTTTGGTTTTATTACAAAATTTAAAAGGATTGTTAGTTAAAGAGGTGATTATTTTTCCTTTTGTAAAACTAAATAAATCAAGAAAAATCTGTGTTTAAGAAATAAACCTGAAGAATTCAAGATGAAACCCATAAGAATTTGGGCCAATGTAAAAATGTTAATACACACACACACACACACACACAAAACTGAGATTAGGTAATACATAATATATGTATTATAATACATAAACAGAAATGATCTTACATGTGGGTTCGAAATTTGAGTAAATGGAAAAATGTGGCGTTCTGGTTCAATGTGACCTTTCACAGATTATAAAGCTGAGTCACTCTTAGCACGTGTGTGTGTGTGTGTGTGTGTGTGTGTGAGACAGATGGTTCTGTTCGCAATAAGCAGTGCCGCATCACAGCACCGAGGATGAGATGAACAGCAGATATGAATGAAAGAAAAACATGGTTTGAATAACAGAACCTGAGCGACGGAGTGTTTGTAGAAGTGTGTGTTCTGCGTGAGTTAATATCTAAACACTGCTGTTGTGAAACGTGGAACAGTACACCTGCTCATAACTCATTAGGAGAGCGAGTCCAGCGGAGACACAGCGGGGGTCTGGAGGAGAGAAAATACATCTGAAAGGAGATCTTGTTTATATAATAAGTGTCTGCTGTTAGCTCTGCATAAAAGATGGTGTTCCTCAGGGCTGTGTGCTCGGCCCCTTCGCTTCAATACAACATCAGATTCACACCCAAACATTCCATGTTCCAGAACATATCATTAAACATAATCTGACTTGTTAATAAACTATTTATAAACAGCCCTAATTACACTATTGAAATTTAAAATAATTATTAATTATCATCAGCAGTGTCACGTCTCATCCTTTGTCTTTTCTTCTCCTCTTAGTCCTTATCTCCATGTGTATGCTATTAAAGAATCATACGTCTGTATATTAAATGTTTTTTCCTCTGGCGTCTTGACTTGTTCTTCTGAGCTAACGCTGAAACATGAGGAATCACACAACACGTCGAGAAGTTAAAAACAATATCTAGTCTCAGGTTGGAAGTTAACACCACTCTCATATTTGGATTGAAGAGATGAAACATCTTTATCTAATATTTAGTAAAACACATCTGACCTGCAGGGGTTTTTGGAGTTTGTTGTTTTAGAAAACCTGCCAGCTTCAGAGTAGGTGTGTGCTCCAGGATCAGGTTTTTGCCTAAATCTGCAGTTTCTAGGGAACAGCTGTCAGGGAAGCTCATGAGGACAGTTGTCAGGTTCCTGCATAATTTCTACCCTAACTACATTAAAAAAAAAAAGACTTGTATTGTAAAAAGGAAGACGCATCATATCGTCAGTCTTTTCCTGGAGAAACAATTTTTTTCTGATGTACAGAATCTATTTGCAACACACAAACATCATTAGCACAAACTGGCAACCCTGCTAACAGAATAAAGATCAGGTTCATTAACATTATACTAAGAGGAGATGCACTGTTTTTTCTTCTGTCAGCGGCTCCAGCTGCCCGAGCGTCACAAACACTGCTGTACTGAGCTCAGATAGACAAACACAGAGTGAAGACTGAACACTTCGAGCACAAATACAGATGATGGTGTTAAGTTATTATACACAGCTTAATTAACTGGAGAAAAAATCCAAAGCAAAACCACAAAAATCACATGGAAAAGACTGAAGAAGTCAGATGATGTTAGCAGCACCCTGGGGATCAGCACCGAACGAGGACATTAATGACACAGGGATCAGTTTGTACATTTTATAATATTAGATTCAGTATTTGTGATAATGTTCATTACCAATGAAACTGATTTGAATTGAATTTAAATAATTTTCAGTGCTTTATATTTTAGTACAGTTTTGGTGAAGTAAAGCCTGGAGTCTGGAGCTGCACTGAGGAGAAAAATCCAACATGGCTGCCGGGTAACGCTTCAGCTTTTAGCTACACAGTGAAGTTTAGTTCATGTTTCTAGATGTCTGAGTGGTATTGGAGATCTTCAAGAGATTTAAGGACCAGCCACATTTTTGATGTTAGACACTGAATTGCTTCACCTGTTAGTTTCATTATCACTAAGTGACTCTGTGCGACATTGGAACGGTTCTCTTCAGAGTCCAACGGACGTCTGGAGGACCACCACAGCTCAGTGTCCATCTTGATCTTGGGTTCAGTTCTGCTTTCACTCTTCAGGTGTCATGCCCCCGGATACGGAAGGAAGGAGACAGACCCGTATGCAGGATAGCTTCAAAGGAAAGGGGTTTAATACATAAGGAAGACAAACAAACATATCCACACTACACGGGAACTAATGTAACTAATGAATCCGCTCTGCCATCGGCAACGCAGCTCACATATATATACACAGACAAGTCAATCACACAATGGGGACCAGGTGTGGAGACAGGGAGGAGCAGACGAAGGCGGGGCAGACACGTGACAAAAACAAACAAACAATAGCACGTGTCCAAAAGTCTGCGCTGATCCCTGACAGATCCGTGCTGATCCCTGACAGAACCCCCCCCTTAAGGCGCGGCTCCCGAAGCGCCAAAACCAGACAAGGTCCAGGAGGGGGCGATTGGCAGGTGAGGAGAGCAAGGATGACGGCGAGGCCAGTGGGGGGAGCAAGGACCACGGCGAGGTAGGCGAGGGGAGCCAATGCACACGCCGAGGCAGGCGGGGGGAGCAGGGCACACGGCGGCGCAGCCAGAGAGGGCCGAGCGACATCCACAGCCGAGCTGAAGGGCCGAGGCGACATCTGCATCTGAGCTGAAGGGCCGAGCGAAGTCCACAGCCGAGCTGTAGGGCCGAGTGACGTCCACCGCCGAGCTGTAGGGCCGAGCAGCATCCCCCGACGCTCCGCGGCCAAACCCTCGCCTCGACGAACTGAGGAAAAGGGCGGGAGGGTGGGAAAGATCCCCCGCCTCGGGCCTGCAGCACCCCCCGCGGAAGAAGTGAAGCGACGTCCTCCTCGGAGAAACTGGAAACAGAGCGGCGTCCTTCACCGGAGAAATGTGGGGCGATGCCGCAGGGCACCAAAAAATAAAAAAGGGACCCCACTAGGATGGTGACATTCTCCGCGAATGTGGTGAGGCGACGTCCTCCTCGGAGGAACCGGAAAAACCGGTCCCTCACCGGAGAAATGCGGAGCGATGTCACCGGAAAAAGGGCCAGAACGACTGGCGGAACAGTCCAGGGGGAGAAGTGAAGCATCCTTCACCGAAAAAAGCCGGTCCGAGCTGGAAGCTATCCTGCTGGGTCTGCTGGGTCTTTGGGCGGATTCATTCTGTCATGCCCCGGATGAGGAAGGAAGGAGACAGACCCATACGCAGGATAGCTTCAAATGAAAGGGGTTTAATACATAAGGAAGACAAACAAACATATCCACACTACACGGGGAACTAACGTAACTAATGTATACACATATATACACAGACAAGTCAATCACACAATGGGGACCAGGTGTGGAGACAGGGAGGAGCAGACGAAGGCGGGGCAGACACGTGACAAAAACAAACAATAGCACATGTCCAGAAGTCCGCGCTGATCCCTGACAGATCTGCGCTGATCCCTGACATCAGGAGCTCAGAGCATGTCTACTTCTGTGGTTAAAAACTTCTTCCAAATCCCAAACTGCACCGTGCTAAATGTTTCTACTCATATTACGTCTCTCATAAAGACCTCCATCCTCCTGTCTCTCCATCTCTCTCCTCTCCATCTCTCTATCCCTCCATCGCATGTCTGCCTCTGAACAGCTGTATAGGTATTAATACAGTTATTTAAAATGTGCTTATCCAGTCCTGCTCCCAGATTAGACGTTTTCGGTCAACATCATTAGTCTTCGGGACAGAATCAGCATTTCTGCCAGCTCAGTGTGCCGCCAAGCCGGAAAAACATTACAGCTGCAATTTACAAGTTTGGAGATTTCAAAGTTTGTGACTGTGTTTGTGTGACTGCAGTAAAAGTGTCTGACAAAGCACCAAATCTGCATTAAAATGATATCTAATGTACATTAAAAAAATTACATTTATGTATTTATTAAGCATCATGATGTACATATCTGGTTATATTTACAGCTCTAAACACTCGTCCCCTCAGCGGTCTCTCTTTACTCTCTCAGCTCTAAACACTCGTCCCCTCAGCAGTCTCTCTTTATTCTCTCAGCTCTAAACACTCGTCCCCTCAGCAGTCTCTCTTTACTCTCTCAGCTCTAAACACTCGTCCCCTCAGCGGTCTCTCTTTATTATCTCAGCTCTAAACACTCGTCTCCTCAGCAGTCTCTCTTTATTCTCTCAGCTCTAAACACTCGTCCCCTCAGCGGTCTCTCTTTATTGTCTCAGCTCTAAACACTCGTCCCCTCAGCATTGTCTCTTTACTCTCTCAGCTCTAAACACTCATCCCCTCAGCAGTCTCTCTTTATTCTCTCAGCTCTAAACACTCGTCCCCTCAGCAGTCTCTCTTTATTGTCTCTCTTTATTCTCTCAGCTCTAAACACTCGTCCCCTCAGCGGTCTCTCTTTATTCTCTTTAGCTCTAAACACTCGTCCCCTCAGCAGTCTCTCTTTATTCTCTCAGCTCTAAACACTCGTCCCCTCAGCAGTCTCTCTTTATTGTCTCTCTTTATTCTCTCAGCTCTAAATGTTGTGCCGTTGGACAAAGGCGAGTGAGGATCCAAGTGCAGTTTTTAAACTTTACTAAACCAAAACAAGAAACAGGTAATACAAACAAGCAGACAAACCAGAGCAGAATACAGAGCAGACAGGAGACCGGAACATCTACAACATACATACAAGCACAATGCAATAACGACCAACAACAGGGAAGTGAACAAACAGGGTATAAATAACAGACAAGAACCAATCACAGAGCAGAACTAATTAGAGACAAAAACAACACACCTGAAGGAGAGAAGGAGTACAATTAATGTCCATGGAAACCAAAGAGTAGGCGGAGCAAACAATTAACAACCGGGAAAGACAGCAGACAGAAACAGGACAGAAACACAGACAGACTCATTACAGAGCCCCCCCCAGGAGTGGATTCCAGACACTCCAACGCAGAACCGGAGGGTGGTGGAGCAGAGGCGGAACAGGGGGCGGGAAGGCGGGCCAGGTCCATGTGGCGGCAGAGGGCAGGGCAGAGCTGTCGAAGCTGGAGGCCAGGGTGGTGCCGCAGGCAGAGTCAGCGACCAGAGAAGGACCGGAGGCCAGGGTGGCGCCGCAGGCAGAGCCAGCGACCAGAGAAGGACCGGAGGCCAGGGTGGCGCCGCAGGCAGAGCCAGCGACCAGAGCAGGACTGGAGACCAGGGTGGTGCTGCAGGCAGAGCCAGCGACCAGAGCAGAACTGGAGACCAGGGTGGCGCCGCAGGCAGAGCCAGCGACCAGAGCAGAGTTGGCGGCCAGGGTGGTGCTGGAGGCGCTTTGAACCTATAAGGATGGACAGGAGAGGGAGAGACTGACAGAGACAGGGAGACAAAAATGGGGACTGATAGAGCAGATAGGCAGAGCCATTCGGTATCAAGCCCTTCAGGCAGGACAGAGAGTCTACGGGGCTTGGGCGCAACCATACTTGCTGGTTCCGTCGACCCGGTCGGTTCCGTTGACCCGGTCGGTCCGGCTGGCTCGGTTGACCCGGTCGGTCCCATCGACCCGGTCGGTTTGGCTGGTTCTGTCGACCTGGTAGGCCCGGCTGGTCCAGTCGACCCGGTCGGTTCCGTCGACCCGGTCGGCCCGGTTGGATCCGGTGTCTCAGCGGGTTCGGGTGCTTCAGCAAGTTCGGGCGCTTCAGCAGGTTCGGGCGCTTCAGCAGGTTCGGGCGCTTCAGCAGGTGCAGGTGCGTCGGTGGGTTCGGATGCTTCAGGTGCCTTAGGTGCTCCAGCCGGTGCCATAGGGATGCCGGCCGCCCGAACCGGCACCATCGGGGTGTCCGCCAGCTTGGCGATCAGCCGGTTCCCCCGGGCCTCGCCCGAGCTTTCTGGTCTGGCACCCATGTGGACGGGTTCGGTCACCGGCGTACACAGGCCTGGGTCGGGCTGAGGTACCGTAGGGGCCTCGAGCGTCCGTGGCTGGCCTGGCTCCGCAGCACACGGACTCCGATGCCTACTGCCCTCCCCCAAAAAATATTTAGGGCCGGTGTCCGACTCTGCCCTGTGCACGGTTAGGGAGGACCCGCCCAGGAGCAATGCTACGTTGGCCAGGTCCGTGAAAGGCCCCACCTCTCGGCCCAATGGCACTAGGTAGCGCAGCCCGTCCTCCAAACCATGCCGGAACAGGTCCTTGAGGGCCCTCTCCCCAAAATCCACCTGATTGGACAAGTCCAGGAACACCTCTACATATTCCTCCAGTGGGGAATCCCCCTGACATAAACGGAACAAAATCTCTGCTGGATCCATGTGGTTGGTCGTTCTGTTGTGCCGTTGGACAAAGGCGAGTGAGGATCCAAGTGCAGTTTTTAAACTTTACTAAACCAAAACAAGAAACAGGTAATACAAACAAGCAGACAAACCAGAGCAGAATACAGAGCAGACAGGAGACCGGAACATCCACAACATACATACAAGCACAATGCAATAACGACCAACAACAGGGAAGTGAACAAACAGGGTATAAATAACAGACAAGAACCAATCATAGAGCAGAACTAATTAGAGACAAAGACAACACACCTGAAGGAGAGAAGGAATACAATTAATGTCGATGGAAACCAAAGAGTGGGCGGAGCAAACAATTAACAACCGGGAAAGACAGCAGACAGAAACAGGACAGAAACACAGACAGACTCATTACACTAAACACTCGTCCCCTCAGCGGTCTCTCTTTATTCTCTTTAGCTCTAAACACTCGTCCCCTCAGCAGTCTCTCTTTATACTCTTTAGCTCTAAACACTCGTCCCCTCAGCAGTCTCTCTTTATTGTCTCTCTTTATTCTCTCAGCTCTAAACAATCGTCCCCTCAGCAGTCTCTCTTTATTCTCTCAGCTCTAAACGCTCGTCCCATCAGCAGTCTCTCTTTATTCTCTCAGCTCTAAACACTCGTCCCCTCAGTAGTCTCTCTTTATTCTCTCAGCTCTAAACACTCGTCCCCTCAGCGGTCTCTCTATATTCGCTCAGCTCTAAACACTCATCCCCTCAGCAGTCTCTCTTTATTGTCTCTTTTTATTCTCTCAGCTCTAAACACTCGTCCCCTCAGCAGTCTCTCTTTATTCTCTCAGCTCTAAACACTCGTCCCCTCAGCAGTCTCTTTATTCTCTCAGCTCTAAACACTCGTCCCCTCAGCGGTCTCTCTATATTCTCTCAGCTCTAAACACTCGTCCCCTCAACAGTCTCTCTTTATTCTCTCAGCTCTAAACACTCGTCCCCTCAGTGGTCTCTCTATATTCTCTCAGCTCTAAACACTCGTGCCCTCAACAGTCTCTCTTTATTCTCTCAGCTCTAAACACTCGTCCCCTCAGTGGTCTCTCTATATTCTCTCAGCTCTAAACACTCGTCCCCTCAGCAGTCTCTCTTTATACTCTTTAGCTCTAAACACTCGTCCCCTCAGCAGTCTCTTTATATTTTCTCTCTTTATTCCTCTCTGTTTATCTTCTCTCTTTGTTCTCTCTCTTACTCTTCAAGTTAATAAGAGAAAATCTCAGCTTGTTACTGAGCAACACAAAGAAGTGTAAACTCCTCTG
>NC_083469.1:440000-462500 GCF_030014155.1 Tachysurus vachellii
CCCTCAAATTAGTAAATCTCCTTCATGGCAATTATTACACACATTTCTGAACTGTGAAAGAGCTGTTGCTATGGGAACGATGAGGTATCAGAGCAGGTGCATTAATATAACACCTTCTGACCAATCAGAGAGCAGAATCAGTCAGCACTGGTGCAAACACATAAATAATTAAGCATCATTAATTTGTTACATGTGTGATCTTTGATTTCATTTTAGTGTGATCCTGATAGGAGGAGAAATAAAACCTGTACTGTATCTTCTGTCCATTACACACACACACACACACACACACACACACAGAGGAAAAGAGCAGAGAGAAATCGTTAAAAAAAGAAAAGCTGTGTGTGTGTGTGTGTGTGTGTGTGTGTAATGAGGCAGTTGGTCAAAAAAAATTTGTTCAATTTTCCAAAGATGTAGACTATCAAAAGTATAAGTGAGCACAGAGGTTCTTTAACTTCTCTCTCTCTCTCTCTCTCTCTCTCTCTCTGTCTCTCTCTCTCTCTCTCTCCCTCCCACACAGATTCAAGTGCATGAACACCATCACAGGTAATTTTACCACTTGATCTTGGGTCCCCATTATCAGGAGAGAGAAAAGAGTGTGTGTGTGTGTGTGTGTGTGTGTGTGTGTGTGTGTGTGTGTGTGTGTGTACAGTATGTGCGTGGCACTTTCCTCATTTTTTTTTTCCTTTGTTTGGGCTTTTATTATCAGGTGCAAATGGCAGCAGATGAAGAAGTTTCTTTATGAAAGGAGGAAGGTGTTGAGGTGGATTCGTCCACATGACTTGTATCTACCTTCATTTATTTATTTATTTGTTTGTTTGTTTGTTTGTTTATTTATTTATATGGATCTCAGACGGTCATTTGAGTGTAACTTAATGAAGCCATGAAACACTAAATGGAGGTGATAATGGAGGTGTGTGTGTGTGTGTGTGTGTGTGTGTTTATTTACAGCCAATTCATTATTATCAGAGTGACATGTTGTAGTTCCATCAGACTGTAAGATGGTGGTGCTGGACTTTACTCTGCTCCTCTCTCGAGCACTTAAGTGTAGACACGCCCTGAGACACGCCCTGTTTTAGACAAACCCCGCCCCCATGTTTGTGTACTTCTGACACAAAATGCTGAAGTTAGTGCTGATGTGTGTGATTTCAACACACATATAATATAAACACTTACAAATTATAGATTAATTTTATTTGTCCTGTGATCTGTTCAACACATCGCTCATCTTCTCACTAGACCATCTTAGTTATTGTCTCTCATGTCTCTCACTCACACACACACACAAAGAGGGAACAGAGTGTACAGATGATTGATAACGCTCGGTAGCCGAGCCCGAGCACTACGTAACACCAGCACACTGACACACACATGATGAAGGTGTGAAGTCTCTCAGGACTCGTTTATCCTTGTTTGTTCAAGGTGTAACATTGGTTTTGTGTTTTGTCTTGTGTTCTGGATTTCATGTCTTTTATTTTGTAACCTCGTTCTTGTGTCTTGCTTCCCCAACCCCCATGTTGTATGTGTTATGTTGTGATTGGTTGATGTAGTCATGTGTCAATAAGTTCCCATTTTCATTGGTTCCGCATGTGTATTTGAATGTTTGAATGAACCCTGAATGTTTCCCATGTCCTTTATGGCTGTTACGTGTGTTTGTTTCTTGTCCTGTTTTGTCTTTGCCCGTCCCTGGAATACTTTGTTTTAGTTCATACATTTTTGACTGCACTCAGATCCTCTACCTCCGCACGTTACATCCGGCTTCAGACAACCTGAGCATGAATCTTTCAGTGAGCTGAATGTGACGAAGAACCTCAAACGGCTGGAAAATAAACTCTACGTCTGTCAGACACTGACTCGTTCTTCCACAGTTACAGCAAAGTAATGAGACCCTGAACCTGCTAGCTAACGGTTTGTGGTCTGCTTGCTAAATATTTCTCTTCTGTTAAAGATTTTAGAAGAGCAAAGTATAAAAAAAAAAAAAACAAATAGTTTTCCGAATGTCAAATTACAAATAAATAGATAAGCAAAGCACAGATCAACAAAATATATCAGGATAAAGAAAAACAAATCAGAATAAATAAATATCTGCATGCTTTCCAATAAATCCTTGCTTTATGTTTTATACAATAGCTAATAGATTTTTGAGCTAATGTTAGCTCACATTAGTAGCAAACAAATGTAAATAAATATTCGATACCTGATTCATTGTGTGGTTCTTCTTGACGCCGCTGTCACGGATTTGTTACCTGAATGTGTTCACCTGTGTCATGCTTCTTTGTGCTTTGTTTCTTGCCTTTAAGACTTAAGTCCTAACCTCTGTTTCATCCTGCTTCTGACGTAACAAGCACACACACACGTGTACAGTACACACACGTGTACAGTACACACACGTGTACAGTACACACACGTGTACAGTACACACACGTGTACAGTACACACACGTGTACACACACTGAATTTACACGTGTCCTTTACACTAAAACATTACTGTTAAGGTCAAAAGCCAAGTCAGCTAGAACTCCAGATGTATGATTCAGTCTATTATTCATGCTAATCAGTACTGTAAGCTGTAGCGGTGAAATGGAACACTAGTGATGGTGTTGGATTATAAAGTTTATAAGCCTTGATGACCTCGGAACAGAGTCAACACAACCTTCCTCCAGCTTGTCTAATCCTCCAGCATTTATGTAAAATACCAAGTCAGTCAAGTGTGTGTGTGTGTGTGTGTGTGTGTGTGTGTGTGTGTGCGTGTGTGTGATGAAATCTTCTGTTTGTTGTGACAGTAATTTTTCACACTTTGCAGGCAGCCCGAGGTCAGGATTAGTATCACATCGCTTCCTGTTCTTAATCCCTCTAGATATTTCGTAATATGACATTAAAATCAGACTGTCAGGCTTTATGAATCGCTGGGGATTATCAGATCTTTCAGTAGGTCAAATGTAACACACACTTTCTCACACACACACGCACACACGAGACTTCACTACATCAAACACACAGATGCTTCTAACTGCAATAATTACAAAATCTGTTACACAATAGTTTATCAGAGTGAGTACATTATTATAAACCTGATCTAATCAACAGATGACCACCAATCAGAGAGCAGGATTCAGCAGTGAGGTATAAGCTCTAGTATATTTCTGGATAAATAGCTCTTGGTACTGAGTTTATGATAAATTAGTGTCACGGTGAGGACACTGAGGTTCTGGTGTTCTCTCTGTTCTGATCGCTCACCATTTCATTTTGTTTGTTCTTATTTTCTCTTGTCCTACTTTACTGCTTCTTCTCTCTGCTGTGTCAGCACATCTGCTCACCTCAAACAACTATTACTTCTCCCTCACAGAGAAATGAGACTAAAGAACACACACACACACACACACACAGACACACACTGCAGTATTTACAATATTCACATTAATTAACATGAAATATTTAGTGTATTACACATACACATGAACATGTTCTCATACTCATCGTCTCTGTACGAGGATCCACTCTCAGTTGTTTCAGATCCTACAGTATCATGGAATTGTATCTTGAATTGTATCATTCCACAACTTCTCGAAGCTACTGAAATATAAATGTACGATAAATGTAGATGCCACATGTGTTAAGTATATAGTGAATTAGTTTCTTGAAGTTTTCACACCAGTGTATGTGGTTTGTGTCAGGATCCAGCCGTGTCTTCTGCCTCGCCCTTGTTTATTCCTCCCCGCTTCTGCACACCTTTTCCTGATGTGTTAATTGTCATGTGTATTTAGCCATGCCATGTTGCCTATGGCGGCACGGAATCCTCGTCCTTTGTCATGTCCTCTGTCACGTCTTGTTTTGTGTGTTTTTTTAAGTTAATAAACCTGTTTATTTTAACACTATCCTGCATTTGGGCCTGTTTTTATCCCTGTATTCCTTTTTTTGGACTGTTCTTTCTATCCTGTTTTTTCCTGGACTTTTGTTTTATTTTTCTTTTGTTTTTTTGTGTGGCATCGCTCTGCACTTCTTGCCTGTGGAGGATGTCACTAGTCCGGGTTTGCTTTGATTTTTTTCTGTGTCCTGCGACATCACCCCGCACCTGCTCGCCTGTGGACGTCGCTCGGCCCTTCTGCACCGCTGTGGACATCGCTCGGCCCTTCCGCTCAGCTGTGGACGTTGCTCGGCCCTTCCGCTCGGCTGTGGACGTCGCTCGGCCCTCTCTGGCTGTGCCACTGTGTGCCTCGCTTCTGAGCTTGCATCACCTTATTAGGGAAAGAATGATCAAACTGATGGCTTTTTGTATTTTCATTGCACTTATATGTGAAATTCAACCATCAAACTCTTTCTCCTGCACTGACCGGTTCTCTAAACTCCTTCACCAGACTTCCTTATCTACATGACTAATTTCATCCAGATTGACATCAATAGATTAGACATTAGCTAACAAACTGTTAGGCTTCATACGCTCTGACTTGTAACCAGTTCCTCACACCGGCTCTTTGGCCCTGCCTCAGTAGAGGAAGTGCCTTGTTCAATGCGTCCTCCAGAGGCCAGTCGAGTTAAGATAAAAACAGAAATCATACTGATGAGTAAAGTCACAAAGTTAGGGATGATAAGCACCAAGAGCAGCACAGAAAGTGTTAAATCTTCTAGTAATGCAGCTAGCACTGCAGCACCTCAGCTACAACACACACACACACACACACACACACATTCACACACTCCACCTTCTTTTACATGGTGCCATCAGACAAGGTTCATTTTAGTGAGTCACTTTATACAGAAATCTACTGAGATGTAGGATTCTGTCACTTCTCCACACTAACGGGATGATTTTTCTTCATGAGCAAGTGTGTGTGTGTGTGTGTGTGTGTGTGTGTGTGTGTGTGTGTGTGTGTGTGTGTGTGTGTGGGTGTGTAAATTCTGAAGACACCCTCTAATGACTTTAGTAAGAAATTATGTTTTTAATGAAATGTGCATTATAATGTGTTATAAAACAGCACCATCCTCACGACTGCAGCTCGTGTTAACATCTGTGTACTTCTCCGACTGCATGAACACGTTAAAGCTGTGTTCCAGAACCAGAAGTCAGTGCCACATTTGTGTACCTGTCTGTATTTCATGGTGAAAAACATAGCTCCAGATGGCAAGTGAGTAATCGAACTGGAAATATTCAGCCATGTTTCTGCAGAAAGAGAATATTTAGTGTCAGTCAACCTGCTGAAAAAAAAGCTTGTGTGGCATTTTAAATAAGTGGAGAATTGAAGGGGGGGCTGTGAGATGGGGAAGGAGGGAGAGAGATGCAGTACTGAACACCTGACCTGTTATTTGAGTTGATGGTGAAACTGATGTCACACTTACACAGACGAGTGACTGTAAAGATGAATCCTGAATTTCTCCAACATAAATATTGAAGTGCTAGGATGTGTAGTATCATCGTATAGGACCTGTTTGTCCAAGAAGAGCAGATATGATGTGGAGCAGAACCCAGTGCAGACACAGGGCAGAGACGACAGGGCCAATAATAGCAGGTTTGGGGATTGTAGTGTTTGTGAAATACTGTGAGGGATGTGGCATTGGGAGACCTGGAGTGGGATTGGGAGACTTGGATTGGGAGACTTGGAGTGGGATTGGGAGACCTGGAGTGGGAGACCTGGAGTGGGAGTGGGAGACCTGGAATGGGATTGGGAGACCTGGAGTGGGATTGGGAGACTTGGAGTGGGATTGAGAGACTTGGAGTGGGATTGAGAGACTTGGAGCCTACAGCGATTGTCAGGAAATATAACATCAGACCTGCTGTTAAAAGAATTGTGTTTCTATGTGGAGGTTGTTCGAGCCACCAGTGGGAGCAGGGCATGAGCCTGGCAGTGTGGGGAAGCAGTCCATATCACTAATCACCGAGCAAACTGTGGACGTGTGTAAATGAAGGGTGTGACACCGTGAGGGAGAAGGGATTAAGGAAACTTAACAAACGATTACTCTGCGGTTGGCCGAACTTGAAGAAACAGAACATGTTTTTTCTAAACAGAAACCTTAATATTCACTTCTCAAACATCTTACATCATTAATTCACCCAGTCTGAGCAGCGTGACTCCGCAGATCAACACATGACTCCGTCTGGACGCTGAGTGAAACTGAGGTTATGAGAAGGCCTGGCCTGGTAGAGGACCTAAGAGGAAACCGGTAGCATTACAGTGAGAGTACAGACAATTTGTTCTTTGGTCTATGTGTACATTTACATTTTAGACTTCATGTTAGGAAATCTTGGAACATTACAGGAACCAAAAGCGATAGAATGTCTTGCAGACCCAATTTCAGTTCAACATACAGCAAACAGTGTTTGTCTGTGCGTGTGTGTGTGTGTGTGTGTGTGTGTGTGATGTGGCACTGCAGGTGACTGTACAGAACCTCAGATTATTGATTCTCAGGGTTCTGCGAGCGATACACTTTGGTCTACAGCAGGAGGAGGATGCTGCTCTTGGTTTCTGCTGAGAATGTGGCCTTCAGCTGTGACGCTGCTCCAGAAAACACACATCTGAGACACCTTTTTGTTCACTAAAGCACAAAGCACCTCAGCACAGTGACTCAGGATCTGTTTTTACTGACATAAAAGGATCTATTTCTGTACACTGAATTTTTGTTCATTCTGTGAAAGCTGATGCAGATTTCCCTTTAAAACAGAATAAAATTGAGGAGAAGAGCAGCAGCAAGAACAGACAGAAAATTCAAACCCATTCATCATTATGTAGACTAATAATGTTTATAAATAACACAGCTAGCATTAGCAAACTAGCCAGTTAGCAACATAATTAACTAGATTATGACTATAAACATAATTAACAAGAGAAGATTTTTCATCCATCGGCTATTTAGAAATGTTGTGTAGTTTATTAGTGTGTCTTCATCTGTACACATCTTCAAAACTCTTTTACAAACTAGCTGCTTAAATCAATTAACTCATTTGTTAGCATGTTAGCTAGTCAGTCACCCATGTGAATCATGTGACCATGTTCATTTCATTTCTTTATCTTTACAACTTTTTTATACTTTAATCTGACAGAAAATAAACAAGCTACCTTATTAGCAACACACAGTATCTGACAGAAGTGAGTGCACCCTCACATTTTGTAAATATTTTATTAAAGAAATGACACTTTGCTCCAATGTAAAGTAGTGAATGTACAGCTTGTGTAACAGTGTAAATCTGCTGTCCCCTCAAAATAATTCAACACACAGCCATTAAAGTCTAAACCACTGGCCACAAAAGTAAGTACACCCCTAAGGGAAAATGTCCAAATTGGGTCCAATTAGCCATTCTCTTTCCTTGGTGTCATGTGACTCGTTAGTGTTACAAGGTCTCAGGTTTGAACAGGGAGCAGGTGTGTTAAATTTGGTGTTATCGCTCTCTCACTCTCATACTGGTCACTGGAAGTTCAACATGGCACCCTTATGGCAAAAAACTCTCTGAGGATCTGAAAAAAGAATTGTTGCTCTACATAAAGATGGCATAGGCTATAAGAAGATCTCCAAGACCCTGAAACTGTGCTGCAGCACGGTGGCCAAGATGATACAGCAGTCCACTCAGAACAGGCCTCGCCATGGTCGACCAAAGAGGTTTAGTGCACGTGGTCAGCGTCATATGCTGAGGTTGTGTTTGGAAAATAGATGTATGAATGCTGCCAGCATTGCTGCAGAGGTTGAAGGGTGGGGGTCACCCTGTCAGTACTCAGACCAAACGCCGAACACTGCATCAAATTGGTCTGCATGGCTGTTCTCCCAGAAGGAAGCCTCTTCTAAAGATGAAGGTGGAGGAGTGCAAGGTCTCTGAGATCCACCAGCTCTGTGATGTCATCATGGAGGAGTCGAAGAGGACGCCAGTGGCAACCTGTGATGCTCTGGTGAACTCTATACCCAAGAGGGTTAAGGCAGTCCTGGAAAATAATAGTGGCTACACAAAATATTGACACTTTGGGCCTAATTTGGACCTTTTTAATTTAGGGGTGTACTCGGTAGACCTTTTTAACTTAGGGGTGTACTCTGTAGCGGTTTAGACAATAATGGCTGTGTGTTGCGCTATTTTGAGGGGACAGCAAATTTACCTTGTCATACAAGCTGAACACTCTCTACTTTACACTGTTATACAAGCTGAACACTCTCTACTTTACATTGTAGCACAGTGTCATTTCTTCAGTGTTGTCACATGAAAAGATATAATAAAATATTTACATAAATGTGAGGATTGTACTCACTTCTGTCAGATACTGTACCTAGTTAGCAGGCTAATAGTTAGTAAATATAGTTTACTATATTAGTAAAGAACTGAATATTACTCAACTTTCTCACAACTTGATTTCTTAATTAACACACTAGCTAGTCATAAATAAAATATATGTTAGCTAGTTAACAAATGACCCAGGAGTATATCACTAAGAAGAATTAAGGTTTAATTTTCTTCAGCGGTACGTAACAAGTCGAAGTTTTGTTGCAAATTATTCAAGATAATTAACCGTCTACATTGTTAGCAAGGCTCCTAGTTAAGAAAAATAACAAAATAAATGTTAAATAAATAAATAAATACATTAAGAGCAGCTTGAGTTGAACGCTGGTAGCGTTAGGTAGTGAACGATGGTAGCATTAAGACCCAGAGCTTGCTGCTTACTGCTTGCTGACCTCCTCATGCCCAAATGTTTTTAACCACAGCATTGCAGATTTACTCCGGGTTTCAGTCATCATCAGTGTTAATGATTCACTATTTCCATGTGTTAATGAGTAACAGCTAATAAATTGAGTAACCTAATAAATTGACTGCTTTCAGCCAATGACATTGCATTGTTCCAGAAAAATATTAATGAAAAATTATCTTAAATGATGTAACACAGTGATGTTGTGTTGGTTTGTCGAGTGTGTTTCAGCTACTTGTGTTTCTCAGCTCAGTCTTCAGCACCAGATGGCCAGTGATTAATAGAGCTGGAAATATTCCGAAGTTTTTCTGCAGGATGAAACGGGAATATTTGGAGTCAGTTGTTGTGAGAAGCATGACATTCTAAACAGCTGGAGAGATCAGAGCATTATTGACCACAGCGTTTCCTGATCAACTTAAACTGTGTGGTTGATTCAGAGGGAAATTTACTAATGTATATAACTATCACTGACGTTTACACTCTACTGCTCACGTGAAAATGGTTTTGTGAAACAGATCAGAATCTGATGAATTTATAACATATTTTAACAGAAGTACTGACGCAGTAAACACTGCTGTACTAGAGGACCAGAGGTTACGTCAGTGTTTGTGGTGAAACTTCCTGGTGTTGGTACCAAAGCTGATGATTTTCTGCACTCCACATTCAGATCTCTTCAGAGTTCACACCTCTGAGGGTGACGTTTTACATCAAGAAGTCAAGAAGCTTTTACTGTCATTTCAACCATATATATATATCTGACACAGTACACAGTCAATTGAGACAACGTTCCTCCAGGTTTTGGAAAGAAACTGTTACTCAACCTGGTTGTGAGGGACCGAATGCTTTGGTACCTTTTTCCAGATGGTAGGAGGGTGAAGAATGTGTGTGGGGTGTGTGTGGGGTTAAGAATGTGTTGGAGGGGTGTGTGGTGTCGTTTACAGTGCTTTGGCTTTGCGTATGCAGCATATGGTGTAAATGTCCATGATAGACTCCAATGATGATCTCAGCTGTCGTCAATATACACTGCAGGGTCTTGCGATCCGAGATGGTGCAGTTCCCAAACCAGAAAGTGATGCAGATACTCAGAATGATCTCAATGGTCCCTCTGTAGAACATGGTTAGGATAGGGGGAGGAAATGGGCTTTCCTGGTGATGGAGCTGGTGTAGAGCTACCAGGTGAAGTTCTCCGCAAGATGAACACCAAGAAATGTGGTGCTCTTGAAGATCTCTTCAGTTGATCCATTTATGTTCAACAAAGAGTGGCCACTTTGTGCTCTCCTGAGGTCAACAACCATCTCTTTAGCTTTATCAACATTCAGAGACAGGTTGTTGGCTCTACACCAGGTAGTTGGCTGTTGCACCTCCTCACTGTATGTTGACTCGTTGTTCTTGCTGATGAGACCAAACGGTCGTGTCACCGGCAAACTTGATGATATTGTTTAATATGTGCATTGCTGCACAGTCATGAGTCAGCAAGGTGAACAGCAGTGGACTGAGCACACAGCCCTGAGGGGCTCCAGTGCTCAGTGTGGTGTTGCTGGAGATGATGTTCCCAATCCAGACTGACTGAGGTCTCCCAGTCAGGAAGTCCAGGATCCAGTTGCAGAGGGAGGTGTTCAGTCCCAGCAGGCTCAGCTTCCCAATCAGGTGCTGAGGGATAATTGTGTTGAATGCTGAACTAAAGTCTATGAACAGCATTTGTACGTAAGTGTCTTTATTGTCCAGGTGGGTGAGGGCTAAAAGAAGGGCCGTGGCAATGGCATCGGCTATGGAGCGGTTTGGACAATACGCAAATTGTAGGGGGTCCAGTGAGGGTTGTAACTGGGTCTTGATGTGCCTCATGATGTCTTGAGGCACGTAGGAACAACAGCGCTGCTCAGGGAAAAATGTTGAAGATGTCAGTGAAGACATCTGCTAGCTGGAGGAATGTACCAGGAATGTTTTCTGGTCCAGCAGCCATCTGTGGGATAACTCTGCTTAGAGTTCTCCTCACGTCAGCCATGGATAAAGTACCTGATATTTTTTGGGGGGCGGGGGGATGTGTCTTCCTTGCCGCTGCGTTTTTCTGCACCTCAAACCGAATGTAGAAGTCATTCAGCACATCTGGGAGGGAGGCATCATGATTACAGGCAGGTGAATCTATCTTGTAGTTTGTGATCACCTGTATGCCCTGCCACATGCGCCAGGTGTCTCTGCTGTCCTGGAAGTGGCTATGGATTGTTGGGCCATGTACGCGCTTTGCCTCTCTGATGGCTCGGGACAGTTTGGACCTTGCTGTTCTTAGGGCTAGGTCTCTAGTCTTCAGCAGCTCACACACTTTAGCAGTCATCCACGGCTTCTGGTTGGAGCGTGTGGTGATGGTCTTGGAGACGTTCACATCATAAATGCACTTGCCGATGTAGCTGGTCACTGATAAAATGTACACAAGTTGTTGCAGTCGCCATTGGTTGCAACCTCCCTGAAACTGTTCCAGTCTTCAATCCCGGTGATGATAAACAGTCCGTCAGGGTGAACATTCTGCAGGTCTCTAATAGCCACATAGAGTTCACATAGAGCCTCTTTAGCATTAGCACTAGGGGAAATGAACTCTCCAACAATGAAAACTGTCCTGTGGTAAATAAAATGGCCTGCATCTAACAGTCACAAACTTCACAGAGCTGCATTTCTGTCGGTGCGAAACAAGGTTAGCCTATCTAGCTGAATGGCAGCATCCGGATGTTTGTCGCTGAGCCACGATTCTGTAAAAACAAAAATGCAGCAGTTTCTAAAATCTTACCGTGTAGCGCGGTCTAGTCGGCTGTAGACCGCACTAGGAGTTTTTAGCCTGGTATGGACACCTGCCACTTCCCCAAGCACCGCTTTTGGTGTCCCCTCTCTAGAGGTCTAGTCTCTGCAGTACTGGACTGTAGGCCTAGTCTCTTCAGTAAGCCGAGGTTGCAAAGCCTTTCCAACATATCATCGTGCAGGTCGGACTTTGCATGATTTCTGTACTGTATAACTTCTGCCGGTCTTACACATTAACACCACTGTCTCTGGTGTCCATGTACTAGGAATAGTCTGGCTAAAAAAACATAAATAGCACTATATTGTTTTTCGAAGTTGCCACTGCGTGCTACTGCTGTGCCGCCATCTAGGAACCAGTGTCCTGATCATCACCTTTAAACACAAACAATCAGCATTACACCTAAAAAAATCAGGGATAGAAAATACGGACTGAAGAAGTTCCTCGTACTTTAAACATAAAAGCTAAAGAGAATTTTAAATGAAACTGAAAGTCTGACATGATGCTGTGTGAGAGAGAAGATGGTGAGGGTTAATCAGTGGAACAGGAGTCTCGTCTGTCACCAGTAAATCACTGCATGAACAGAGCTGCTGGAATGATGACATTCATTACTGCTTTAACTGAACACAGCGGCGTCCACACTCATTATTCAGCAGCTCACACAGTAGAGTAGAACTTCATCCAGAACACACTCACATTTACTTTTCACTGATTCACTGATTCACTGATTCACTGACTCACTGATTCACTGAGTCACTGAGTCACTGATTGATTGATAATTGATTTATTTGGAGCTTGGACAGTTATCCAAACTCAACTTAATGAAGCCATGACACTGAATCAGTGCTGTTTTAGACAAAATCCCCTATCTTGTTACGTCTGAGCTTTAAGGACTGCTGTGTGCGTAACATTTGTGATGTTTTATACTGAGAATTTTTAGGGGAAAAGGTCAGAAAATATGCCTGGATTTATTTGTATATGTAAATGTGAATATTATTCAAACAGTGAAATGTGTCCTGACAGCTGTAATGTGTTTAGAGCACTCCATGAATTTAGCAGTCCATAAACACACACACACACACACACACACACACACACCCGTGGAGCTGATTCATTAACCCGTAAGCCTCAGGCTCAGCCTCCAGGACACTGCAGCTGCTATTCTGCACTACTGCTGTGCTCGCCTGACCCTAGTGACTAACCCTAACCCTAACCCATTTCTCTCCACATGTCTTTCACATAACCCCACTGTGATAATAGCACCACATACGGTGCAGAGAGCCAACACACTCCAACCTGTCTGTCTCTCTGTCTCTCTCTCTCTACCTTCCATATTTTTCTGTCTCACACTTTGTCTCCTCATAGCAGAGATGGGGTCTGAGTACCTGAGGGGGTGGGGGCGGGTCTGAGTACCTGAGGCGGTGGGGGTGGGTCTGAGTACCTGAGGGGGTGGGGGTGGGTCTGAGTACCTGAGCGGGTGGGGGCGGGTCTGAGTACCTGAGGGGTGGGGGTGGGTCTGAGTACCTGAGGGGGTGGGGGTGGGGCTCCGCACGATACGCATCAGGAATGTTTGTGTAAATAAGCTCCAGCGTGTCTCACACTTTGTCTCCTCATCTGATCTGTCTCTCTTTCTCTGCCTGCTTCTATTTAGTTTTTTTTGTTTTATATCATATACTTTTTTCTGTCTCTTTCGCTCTATATATATATTTTCCATTTAGTGTCTTGCTTTCAATCTCTCTTTTTGTATTTTTGTCTCTTCATCTATTTACCCCCGGCCCCCCACCCCATCCCCCATAATGATCAGAAATGGGGCTGTTTAATATGAAAATAAAATGATCATATTGTTTTTATCCGATAATGTTTAGCAGTGTAACTGTCTCATCATCCTGATACATCACTCCATCTGCAATGTATCAGTCTTCATCTTGTCCTCTGTCAGTATGTGACCACCCCAACCCCCACCCCCTCTTCTCCATGAGCTGCTCTTCTTCTCGTCCTTGTATCACTCTCTCTCTCTCTCAAACCGAAAAGCAGTGAGTTCCTGGAGGCAAATACTGTATTCATTAGTCAGGAGAAAAATTTGGGAATAACACTATTCCGAGTCCCTGATGAGTGAGCACTTCATTAATTCAGTCACTGAAGCACTTCCTCTCGGCTGAGCCTCAGACGGAGAGTTCGAGATGCTTATTATGGATTGGGATCTTTGTGAAGTGAAGAAGTGACTCTTCAGATTTGGCAGAAATGTGATGAGAGTTAAATGATCCTGAAGCAGAATCTCTTCTGTTTAAAATGTTTAACTTTATAACATGAAACTGCAAACTACCAAAAACCCATGCACACACAAACACACACATACACAAACACACACACATACACAAACACACACAAAAACAAAAACACACACATGCACACACACAAACACACACACACAGAGTTGACTGGAACTAAAATAAACACATTGCAGTGCTGCTGATTCTGGAGGAAATTCCAAATTAAGCATTAAATTAGGTGAGTTGGTTTAATATTTATATTAATTTAATTAAAAGTTTAGAAGAAATTTTGCTATAATACAGTAATAAGTGTGTGTGTGTGTGTGTGTGTGTGTGTGTGTGTGTGTGTATGTGTTTAATACACCTTCTTGTAAAGTCTTTCCTCTTTGAGGTATTTATTTCCTGATCCATGTAAACTTGTTGGTTCAGTCTGACGGTTGTATTGACAACGTTCAGTGTTCATGATAATGATGATTCATGATAATCCATTTATGTGCAGTGAGCTGTACACGTCTGTGAATGATCTGTTACTATAGAAACAATAGTGTATCATATTAAGTACATTCATATAAACCTGATCTACAGTCAGAGCTGCTGTTAGAGAGAATTAATCACCTGAACACCAATCAGAAAGCAGGGTTCATCAAGTTATATAATTACACAATAATTGTTCAGGATGAGAGAGCTGGACTCTGGAGTTTGGGTGGATTGTGTGGCGTTTGTGTGGAGTGTGTGTGGTGTGTGGAGTGTGTGTGGTGTGTGGAGTGTCGCATTTGTTGTCGCATTTCTCAACTGTAGCAGCAGAAGAAATTTCAAACTCCAGAAAACTTGTCCAGTCTTGCAATCCTACCACCTGCTCACTGGATCCATTCCCTTCCAATATGCTCCAGACCATCTCGCAAGAACTTCTGCCTTTCATTACCATTATCATCAATAGATCTATAGCATCTGGTCATGTACCAACTACCTTCAAGAGGGCATGAGTTATTCCTATCCTAAAGAAACCATGAGAAGATTGAGGAAATCTGCGGGACCTTCACTTCTGCCCCGACTGCACTTACATCTCAGAGTATGGACTCCCCACTCCTTTGTTGTCGCATTTCTCAACTGTAGCAGCAGAAGAGATTTTACATCTTATCCAGTCTTGCAATCCTACCGCCTGCCCATTGGATCCGCTCCATTCCACTATGCTCCAGACCATCTTGCAAGACCTTCTGCCCTTAATCACCACTATCATCAATAGATCCATAGCATCTGATCAGATACCAACTACTTTCAAGAGAGCAAGGGTTATTCCCATCCTAAACAAACCTGCTCTGGATCCATCAGACATCAGTAACTACAGACCGGTATCACTTTTTGGATGTCACCGAGAAACTACATGCTGCTAGATCAGCCAAACTGTCATCTATCCTCATCCTCCTTGACCTTTCAGCAGCGTTTGATACGGTCAACCACAAGACTCTCTTGTCCACACTCAGGAGTCTTGGGATTTATGGATCAGCTTGGGAATGGTTCGCTTCCTACCTGGAAGGACGCTCATATCAGGTAACATGGAGGGGAGTGACATCTGCTCCACACAGACTCTCCACTGGTGTCCCACAGGGCTCAGTACTTGGTCCTCTTCTTTTCTCCCTGTATACTCACTCTCTTGGTGAAGTGATTTCCTCACATGGGTTCTCTTACCACTGCTATGCTGATGATACACAACTTATCTTCTCTTTCCCACCCTCAGATACCACAGCTTCTGACCGGATCTCAGCATGTCTGGCAGAAATATCATCATGGATGACTGCTCATCAGTTAAAGCTCAATCCTAACAAAACTGAACTACTGATCATCAGGTGATTCATCCCCAGGTCATGACCTTGCTGTATCCCTGCACAACGATCTGATCTCCCCTTCAGCCACAGCTCACAACCTTGGGGTAACCATGGACAATCAACTGTCCTTTTCCTCTCATGTTGCTAATGTGACTCGCTCATGTCGGTTTCTTCTCTTGTCATTTCTAGACTGGATTACTGTAACACACTGCTGGCAGGTCTACATATGAACACAATTCATCCTCTGCAAATGATCCAAAATGCAGCTGCACGGCTTATTTTCAACCTGCCAAAGTTCTCACATACCACCCCGCTGCTGCGATCCCTCCACTGGCTTCTGATAGCTGCACACATCAGATTCAAAACACTGATGCTGGCCTACAAAGCCAAAAATGGACCATCTCCCTCTTACCTCAAAGCCCTCATCACTCCTCACACTGCACCTCACACCCTCAGATCTACAGCACTGCACCACTGGTCCCACCATCTCTCAGGGTAAGAGGTAAGTTTACTACAAGACTCTTCTCTGTTCTGCACCAAGGTGGTGGAATGAACTTCCCCTAGAGGTCCGGACAGCTGAGTCACCAGATATCTTCAAACAACGGTTGAAGACCTACTTTTTCAGAAAACACTTTAACTAGCACTTCTTTCCCTATTTTTTGCATTTAAAAAATACAAAATTAAAAAAAAAAAAAATTTCATTGTAACTTTGAACAAATGTTTTAAACTCATGGTATCTTAAATATGTAACCTTGTGAACCAGCAATAACGTATCCAATGATAGAGATTTAAGCACTTCTGTATGTCACTCTGGATAAGGGCGTCTGCCAAATGCTGTAAATGTAAATGAAAGAAACCTGGATCCATCAGACATCAGTAACTACAGACCGGTATCACTTCTCTCTTTTCTTTCAAAAATTCTTAAACACATTGTCTATAATCAACTGTCTGTCTGTCTCTCACAGAACAAGCTCCAAGATCCCAACAGTCTGACTTTAAAGCAGCACATTCAACAGAGTCTGCCCTTTTGGATGTCGCAGAGAAATTACATGCTGCTAGATAGCCGAGCTTCATTTGTCCTCATCCTCTACGAAATTTCAGCTGTGTTTGATACGGTCAACCAAAAACTCACTTGTCCACCATCAGGAGTCTTGGAATTTGCAGATCAGCATAGGAATGGTTTGCTTCCTACCTGGAAAGACTCATATCGGGTAACATGGAGGGGAGTGACATCTGCTCCACACAGACTCTCCACTGGTGTCCCACAGGGCTCAGTACTTGGTCCGCTTCTTTTCTCTCTGTATACTCACTTTCTTGGTGAGGTTATTTCTCGGACCTCCATTAAGATGAGGCCGACTCTGTGAGAATCCTGAGACATCTACAGATCTACCAGCTCCAGTTGGACTCTGTGATACTAAGAGGAGAACTGAACTCCATGTGATCTTTTACACCAATACAACATTTGTTTGACTGTATATTTATAATCACACCCCCAGTGTCACCCATATGAGGATGAGGTTCCCCTTTGAGTCTGGTTCCTCTCAAGGTTTCTTCCTTCACCAATCTAAGGGAGTTTTTCCTTGCCACTGCTGCCTGAGTCACCTCAGACTTGCTCATCGGGGATAAATACATATACATACATACGTACACACACACTGTGAACTATATATATTTTGAATTTTTATTATATTAATTATTTATACTTCTCCTTATGCTTATCTTCTGTTCTATGTTTATGTTCTGTAAAGCTGCTTTGAGACAATGTCCATTGTAAAAAACGCTATACAAATAAACTTGAATTGAATTGAATTGAATTTCCTCACACAGGTTCACCTTACCACATTTTCTCCTTCCCTCCCTCAGATACCACTGCATTTTTACCACTGTGTGGATGTGTGGAGTGTGTGTGGTGTGGAGTGTGTGGAGTGTGTGTGGTGTGGAGGGTGTGTGTGGTGTGTGTGTGTGTGTGTGTGTGTGTGTAGAGTGTGTGTGGATTTGAGTTTCAGCACTCGTCATGTGTTATTGTTAGGTTTGAATGTGAAAGTGTCGACACAGTACACACACACATATATATATATATATAGTGTAAGAGTTTTTGGAGCAGATGAAGAGGAACACAAGGCAGTGTGAGTTGGTTGTGAGTCACACTGCCATTTCTCTGCACTTTTCAGTAATCACAGGTTCCTGCAGAGACAAAAAGCAAAAAGACATCAAGCGTTTTCTTTTCAATTTAGCACAATACAGCGAGGTGACGAATCCGAGACAAACATCACAGACAATTCACACGTTGACTCATAATTACTGTCATTTTAGATTTCATCAGTAATAAAGTTGTCCTCATAGAGCAGAAGCTGAACATTCCTTATTTAATTAATAACTGATAGCTAAACTGACCTGAGACCAGCCTAGTGGGCGTGGCCTAATGTTCTGATGAGTGTCCTCTACTGACAGGTTAGCGCTCACTCTCCTGGTTAGCTTTCTCCCAGTCCGTCATCTTGAACATGATATTGGCCCCGCCCACTTTACACTGTGTTGAACTTCATCAGTAATTTAGGAGTTTTATTGATGATTGTGCAACAGATAATAAAGTTAATAAAGATTCCTCCTGGGGTCACGGTGGCTTAGTGGTTAGCATGTTCGCCTCACACCTCCAGGGTTGGGGGTTCGATTCCCACCTCCACCTTGTGTGTGTGTGGAGTTTGCATGTTCTCCCCGTGCCTCGGGGGTTTCCTCCGGGTACTCCGGTTTCCTCCCCCGGTCCAAAGACATGCATGGTAGGTTGATTGGCATCTCTGGAAAATTGTCCGTAGTGTGTGATTGCGTGAGTGAATGAGTGTGTGTGTGTGCCCTGTGATGGGCTGGCACTCCGTCCAGGGTGTATCCTGCCTTGCCTTGATGCCCGATGACGCCTGAGATAGGCACAGGCTCCCCGTGACCCGAGGTAGTTCGGATAAGCGGTAGAAGATGAATGAATGAATGAAGATTCCTCCTGTGTTAGGTAACATTCGCCCTCTACAGTATTAACACTGGACTGAGAGACAAATGTTTTTAACATTATTATTTAACATTATTAAACTTTCCACTCTCCGTGAGGCCTGCAGAGTTCCAGCTCTGATGTGAATCGTGATCCGGTTCCAGCAGCGTAACAAGAGTCGATGCGATTGATCGACAGAAGAAGATGCTGGAGAATCCATGGAGGAGAAACATGTAGGAGAAAGAGATGCTATTGATCTCACTCAGAGTTTTAATCACAGGGTTCCTCTTTATGCACCACATCTTTAAAGTTAAAACCTTCTGGTCTGCTGTAACACTGAACCACGTTCCACAAAAAGATCTACAGAGCAGAGAGTGCAGCAACCAGAGCGCTGATAAAAACACCTCCATCTTTTTCTTCACACAGCCTTCTGTCAACTCTAGCAATTTTGGAAGCTTTTAGGAAGCCACATTCTCTTATCTCTCTCTCTCTGAGATATATATATATATATAATCACCACCCACTTACCTTGCTGCTCTCTGATTGGTTTGTGCATTTTACTAAAGTAAGGAGGTGTTTATTTCATGTTTATGAAATGATTCTTCATTAGAAATCAATTAAACTAAAGCCAGATTTAGGTAAATCAGCTGTTTTTTCTGCTTTAACAGTAAATATATATATATATATATATATATATATATATATATATATATATATATATATATATAAACACAGTGCTGAAGTGTGAACGAAGATAAAACTGTTTAGTCCCAAAGTTTCACTTTTTTTAGATTAAACAACATTAAACACCATCAGGTTTTTACATCTGCAGTGAAAATAATGACTAATGTTCTTCAAATGCCATGGCTACAATACACACACACACACACACACACTGTCTCTCTCTCATACCCTCACAGCAGTTTTAACCTTCAATCCGTGTGTGTGTGTGTGTGTGTGTGTGTGTGTGTGTGTAGAGACTCGTCAGATGCCAGGAGGCAATAATAAGCAGTCAAAGCCCATTATTACCCACAATGCCAGAGTGCAGGATGCAGAAGAACGCAGCTCTGACATTATTCTGTTCCTCACTGAGAGACGTAGAGTGACAAAGACGAGATCAAAGAAAATGTAGAAATGACTTCAATATTAAAGGATAATGGACTCAAATGATCCACTAAGTGAATTATAATAATTTATAAAAAACAAAAATATTTAGGAGGAAAAAGAACAGAGGCCACGCCCCCTTCCCTGAGACCGCCACTGAAACTGACACACAGAGGCCACGCCCCCTTTACCAAGGCAGGCAACACAGAGACCACGCCCCTTTACTGGGACGGACTGCATAGGAGCCACGCCCCTTCCCCGAGACTGACACGCAGAGGCCACGCCCCCTTCAAGGGGACATGCAACACAGAGGTCACGCCCCCTTTTTGAGACAGCCATGCAGAGGCCACGCCCCTTTTGTAAAGACAGCCAACACAGAGGCCACGCCCCCTTTATTGAGACTGACACACAGTGGTCACTTTAACAGATCTATAACTATAAGCTACACTTGAGAGATAAATTAGCCTAAACTAGCACTAACAGTTAGCATGTGTAAATATGTTGTTTAACACTGAAGTGTAAACTGTATAAACAACACAGACTGAAAGCTTCGTCTTAACACAGCATCTATATAGTGTGTAAATTAGTGTGTAGTGTGTAAATTAGTGTGTAAATTAGTGGATATTGTGTACATTAGTGTGTAGTGTGTAAATTAGTGTGTAAATTAGTGTGTAAATTAGTGTGTAGTGTGTACATTAGTGTGTAAATTAGTGTGTAATGTGTACATTAGTGTGTAAATTAGTGTGTAAATTAGTGTGTAGTGTGTACATTAGTGTGTAAATTAGAATGTAAATTAGTGTGTAGTGTGTACATTAGTGTGTAAATTAGTGTGTAAATTAGTGTGTAGTGTGTACATTAGTGTGTACATTAGTGTGTAAATTAGTGTGTAAATTAGTGTGTAGTGTGTACATTAGTGTGTACATTAGTGTGTAAATTAGTGTGTAATGTGTACATTAGTGTGTAGTGTGTACATTAGTGTGTACATTAGTGTGTAAATTACAGAGGTGGGAGTAAGTCACACATGTGCAAGTCACAAGTAAGTCTCAAGTCTTATCCTTCAAGTCTCAAGCAAGTCCGAGTCATTTTTTGTGAGAGTCAAGTCAAGTCAAGTCAAGTCACTGCTTTATGTCAAGCAAGTCAAGTCAAGTCGTAGCTTGAGTCAAGCAAGTCACTGACAAGTCATACAGATGTTTGATGATTTAACTAAATGTATATATTAAAGTTAAATCTACAGTATTTATGGACTATGAGTTTTATTTGCAACAAAAATGATTATATGCATTTATTTTTAAAAGGTGTCCACATACAGGTGAGTTGTAAATACAATAAAAAATCTAAAAATGAATAAAAATCAAAACTACAAAGAATAAGATGTAAATGTAACTCAAATAAGGCATAAAAGCATGAAAAGTTTCAATATGCCTCGAACATGGCAGAAGACCATGGAAAAGTATATATATAAAAAAGTACAATGGTTTCTATGCAACCAAATGGCATTTTTGAACAGGCATTCCCTTTTAATGGGACATGAACACATCCTTAAATTAGATCCTTCCCTTTTAACAACAGAATAACAACAACAAGAAATCACGTCAATCAAAAAACGTAAATTATTGAATCCCACAAACCTTGAAGTTAATTAACTATTTTTATTTTTGGGTGAACTATCCCTTTAAATTGAATGTGTGTGCGTGTGTGTTTGCGTGTGCATGCGAGACAAGAATATGACTGTGCTTGCAACTCTGAAGTTTTTTATTTTTATATTTATGTTTTTTTATATATATATGTACATCCCCATAAACGATCCATACGCCTTTCACACAAAGCCTAACACTGAAGACCAATTATAACTGCTATTGCAAAAAAGCTGACATTTCCACATAAACAGTGACCAACCATTTACACTACATTGCACTTGCAAAAATTTAATTTGATAGAACTTTGTCATTCAATTGTGAGTGATGTGGTCGCATACTGCTGTTCTTCTCTTCCCATCTTGCACAAAATCCCGGTACCCGAAATGAATTATTTTGGGTGTGGCGCCTTCCATGTTTCGTCACGTCTGTTAAGGTTTATTAGTTAGTGCGTCCTCTCCCTCTGCTTGCCTGCTGCGTCACGTGGTTAGATTACGCTCTTGCGTGCGTTTAAAAACATATTTAAAAACAAAATAGACAAAAAAGATAAAACAAAAACGAAAAACAAGTTATTTCAAGTCATTTAACTCAAGTCCGAGTCAAGTCTCAAGTCATGAATGTCAAGTCAAAGTCAAGTCGAGTCTTTTTTTAATATTTGTCAAGCAAGTCTCAAGTCTCAAATTTGTGACTTAAGTCCGACTCGAGTCAAGTCATATGACTCGAGTCCCCCATCTCTGGTAAATTAGTGTGTAATGTGTACATTAGTGTGTAGTGTGTAAATTAGTGTGTAAATTAGTGTGTAATGTGTACACTAGTGTGTAGTGTGTAAATTAGTGTGTAAATTAGTGTGTAGTGTGTACATTAGTGTGTAATGTGTACATTAGTGTGTAGTGTGTAAATTAGAATGTAAATTAGTGTGTAAATTAGTGTGTACATTAGTGTGTAGTGTGTAAATTAGAATGTAAATTAGTGTGTAAATTAGTGTGTACATTAGTGTGTAGTGTGTAAATTAGTGTGTAAATTAGTGTGTAGTTTGTAAATTAGTGTGTACATTAGTGTGTAGTGTGTAAATTAGTGTGTACATTAGTGTGTAAATTAGTGTGTAGTGTGTAAATTTGTGTCAATTAGTGTGTAGTGTGTACATTAGTGTGTAGTGTGTAAATTAGAATGTAAATTAGCGTGTAGTGTGTAAATTAGTGTGTACATTAGTGTGTCAATTAGTGTGTAGTGTGTACATTAGTGTGTAGTGTGTCAATTAG
>NC_083469.1:467500-472500 GCF_030014155.1 Tachysurus vachellii
AGAAGATCTGAACATATCACCTTGTTCTTCATGCCATGTTCCTGATCACTTCTGATATCTGTTCATCTCGTGCACTTCACTCAGGTAAATGATCAGATGCCACTTTCACGTGTGTGTGTGTGTGTGTGTGTGTGTGTGTGTGTGTATGTGTCTCTGTGTGTGTGTTTGTGTGTGTCTGTATATGTGTGTGTCTGTTTGTGTGTCTGTGAGAGTGTCTCTGTGTGTCTGTATGTGTGTGTGTATGTGTGTCTGTGTGTGTCCGTGAGAGTGTCTGTGTGTGTCTGTATGTGTGTGTGTCTGTGTGTGTCTGTGAGAGTGTCTGTGTGTGTCTGTATGTGTGTGTATGTGTGTCTGTGAGAGTGTCTTTGTGTGTCTGTGTGTTTGTGTGTGTGTGTATTTCCCTCGGAAATTCCACAACATCATCTCTTCTCTGCTCAACCCCCCCGGCTCCACCTTCTTCATCCTCCCTGACTGCAGAAGACTTTGCTTCTTTCTACCAGGAGAAGATTGAGGAAATCTGCCGGACCTTCACTTCAGCCCCGACTGCACTTACATCTCAGAGTATGGACTCCCCTACACCTTTGTTGTCACATTTCTCAACTGTAACAGCAGAAGAGATTCTAAAACACATCCAGTCTTGCAATCCTACCACCTGCCCATTGGATCCACTCCCTTCCACTTTGCTCCAGACCATCTCGCAAGACCTTCTGCCCTTCATTACAACTATCGCCAATAGATCCATAGCATCTGGTCAGGTACCAACTACCTTCAAGAGAGCAAGGGTTATTCCCATCCTGAAGAAACCTGCTCTGGATCCATCAGACATCAGTAACTACAGACCGGTATCACTTCTCTCGTTTCTTTCAAAAATTCTTGAACGCATTGTCTTTAATCAACTGTCTGTCTATCTCTCACAGAACAACCTCCAAGACCCCAACCAGTCTGGCTTTAAAGCAGCTCATTCCACAGAGACAGCCCTTTTAGATGTCTCTGAGAAACTACATGCTGCTAGATCAGCCAATCTCTCATCCGTCCTTATCCTCCTTGACCTTTCAGCAGCGTTTGATACGGTCAACCATAAGACTCTCTTATCCACCCTCAGGAGTCTTGGGACTTGCGGATCAGCTTGGGAATGGTTTGCTTCCTACCTGGAAGGACGCTCATATCAGGTAACATGGAGGGGAGTGACATCTGCTCCACGCAGACTCTCCACTGGCGTCCCACAAGGCTCAGTACTTGGTCCTCTTCTTTTCTCCCTGTATGCTCACTCTCTTGGGGAAGTTATTTCCTCACATGGGTTCTCTTACCACTGCTATGCTGATGATACACAACTTATCTTCTCTTTCCCACCCGCAGATGCCACAGCTTCTGACCGGATGTCTGCATGTCTGGCAGAAATATCATCATGGATGACTGCTCATCAGTTAAAGCTTAATGCTAGCAAAACTGAGCTGCTCTTCATCCCAGGTGATTCATCCCCAGGTCATGATCTTGCTATATCCTTGCACAACGATCTGATCTCCCCTTCAGCCACAGCTCGCAACCTTGGGGTAACCATGGACAATCAACTGTCCTTTTCCTCTCATGTTGCTAATGTGACTCGCTCATGTCGGTTTCTTCTCTACAACATTAGAAGGATTCGACCATTTCTGTCCACACAGGCTGCTCAGGTACTTGTTCAGTCTCTTGTCATTTCTAGACTGGATTACTGCAATGCACTGCTGGCAGGTCTACCTATGAACGCAATCCGTCCTCTGCAAATGATCCAAAATGCAGCTGCCCGGCTTGTTTTCAACCTGCCAAAGTTCTCGCATACCACGCCGCTGCTGCGATCCCTCCACTGGCTTCCGGTAGCTGCACGCATCAGATTCAAAACACTGATGCTGGCCTGCAAAGCCAAAAATGGACCATCTCCCTCTTACCTCAAAGCCCTCATCACTCCTCGCACTGCACCCCGCACCCTCCGATCTACCAGCACTGCTCGACTGGTTCCACCATCTCTCAGGGTAAGAGGCAAGTATACTACAAGACTCTTCTCTGTACTGGCACCAAGGTGGTGGAACGAACTTCCCCTAGAGGTCCGGACAGCTGAGTCACTGGGTATTTTCAAGCGGCGGTTGAAGACCTACTTATTCAGGAAACACTTCAACTAGCACTTCTTTCTTTATCTTTTGCATTTAAAAAAAAAAAAACAAAAAAAAAAACACACCTTTGGCACTTTCATTGTAACTTTGAACAAATGTTTTAAACTCATGGTATCTTAAGTATGTAACTTAGTGATCCAGCATTAATGTATTCAATGTTAGAGATTTAAGCACTTATGTACGTCGCTCTGGATAAGGGCGTCTGCCAAATGCTGTAAATGTAAATGTAAATGTAAATGTAAATGTATGTGTGTCTGTGAGAGTGTCTTTGTGTGTCTGTGTGTTTGTGTGTGTGTCTGTATGTGTGTGTGTGAGAGTGTCTGTGTGTGTGTCTGTATGTGTGTGTGTGTGTCTGTATGTGTGTGTGTCTGTGTGTGTCTGTATGTGTTTGTATGTGTGTGTCTGTATGTGTCTGTATATGTGTGTGTCTGTATGTGTCTGTATGTGTGTGTGTCTGTGTGTGTGTCTGTATGTGTGTGTGTGTGTGTCTGTATGTGTCTGTATGTGTGTGTGTCTGTGTGTGTGTCTGTATGTGTCTGTATGTGTGTGTCTGTATGTGTCTGTATGTGTGTCTGTGTGTGTTTGTATGTGCGTGTGTGTGTGTCTGTATGTGTCTGTATGTGTGTGTGTCTGTATGTGTGTCTGTATGTGTGTGTGTCTGTGTGTGTCTGTATGTGTGTGTCTGTATGTGTCTGTATGTGTGTGTGTCTGTGTGTGTGTCTGTGTGTGTGTCTGTATGTGTCTGTATGTGTGTCTGTATGTGTGTGTGTCTGTATGTGTCTGTGTGTCTGTGTGTCTGTATGTGTATGTGTGTCTGTATGTGTGTGTGTCTGTATGTGTGTGTGTCTGTATGTGTCTGTATGTGTGTGTGTCTGTATGTGTCTGTATGTGTGTGTGTCTGTGTGTGTCTGTATGTGTCTGTATGTGTGTGTCTGTATGTGTCTGTATGTGTGTGTGTCTGTGTGTGTGTCTGTGTGTGTGTCTGTATGTGTCTGTATGTGTGTCTGTATGTGTGTGTGTCTGTATGTGTCTGTATGTGTGTGTGTCTGTATGTGTTTGTATGTGTGTGTGTCTGTATGTGTCTGTATGTGTGTGTGTCTGTATGTGTCTGTATGTGTGTGTCTGTATGTGTCTGTATGTGTCTGTATGTGTCTGTATGTGTGTGTCTGTATGTGTCTGTATGTGTGTGTCTGTATGTGTCTGTATGTGTGTGTCTGTATGTGTCTGTATGTGTGTGTGTCTGTATGTGTCTGTATGTGTCTGTATGTGTGTCTGTATGTGTATGTGTCTGTATGTGTGTGTGTGTGTATGTGTATGTGTCTGTATGTGTGTGTGTCTGTATGTGTATGTGTCTGTATGTGTGTGTGTCTGTATGTGTATGTGTCTGTATGTGTGTGTGTCTGTATGTGTATGTGTCTGTATGTGTGTGTGTCTGTATGTGTGTATGTGTCTGTATGTGTGTGTGTGTCTGTATGTATGTGTGTCTGTATGTGTATGTGTCTGTATGTGTGTGTATGTGTCTGTATGTGTGTGTCTGTATGTGTCTGTATGTGTCTGTATGTGTCTGTATGTGTGTGTGTCTGTATGTGTGTGTGTCTGTATGTGTCTGTATGTGTGTGTGTGTGTGTGTGTGTGTGTGTGTGTGTGTGTGTGTGTGTGTGTGTGTGTGTGAATACTGATCTTTGGTTAATGAGCTGAAGCTCTTCAATACAGTTCCTAGGGAAAATATCCATGTTTTTGGACAGTTAATGGGTTAAGATTTCTTTCTTTCTTTCTTTCTTTCTTTCTTTCTTTCTTTCTTTCTTTCTTTCTTTCTTTCTTTCATCTGTCTGTCAGTTCTTTCTTTCTCTTCTCTTCTCTTCTCTTCTCTTCTCTTCTCTTCTCTTCTCTTCTCTTCTCTTCTCTTCTCTTGTCTTTAAACAATAGTCTGACTGACCGCTGGCTGGAAATATAATGTGACCTCAACAGGAAGTCCATCAGTGAATGAGCTTTTATTTTATTTGTGTTTTGTGGCCAATAAAATAAAATAAGTGCTTGTTTTTTTTTCTCCGCTGTAATTTGAGTAATTAGACATTTCAGTAAATCAGGACTGAAACATTCCTGTCGTCTGTAATCACAAACACGTAGCTATGAACAATGTTAGTGATGCACATGAGACGGCGAAATGCCAGCGCCGTCTTCGTCAGCAGCAAATGACATTTTAATTTAAGGTGAAGAATGAAAGTGTAATGCAGTGTGTGACGTCCCAGCATGCACTGCACCACCTTCAGCTTCAGGAGCTCCATTAGCACACAGACTACAGTGATTTACAGGGTTGGAGCAGGGAAGAAAACGTTCAGGCTGCAGAAATAAAAGCTTTATGAATCTAATTAAACTGACAAACGTTACATATTAAAATTGTACACAGTTTGTAAATATAAAAAAAAAACTTAGAGATAAATGCATAAAAGTACCAGATGAAATTCCTGGACCAGAATCATAGAGGAAAAGAAACTTCCTGACCTTAGATACAGAAATCCACATTAACTTGGATAAGATGTAAATGTTCCTGGGAAAAGTTCTTTTGCTGTGGTTCCTGAAAAACGTCTTGAGTTCTAAGACAAAGTTCCTGTACAAAGGTTCCTCAGTAAAGCTTCTGGACAAAGTGCATGAGCTAATGTTCCTAAATAAATCTAACAAATAAAAATACTTTGCACGAGTTACTGAATAAATTTCCTGGATAAAGTTCTGGACATGTATAAACACCTGGGAACACTGGTTAATGTGTTGGACCACTGAGCTGAAGGTCATGAGTTTGAATCCCAGGTCCTGCTCTAAGGGCCCCCGAGCTGCTGCTTGAGCCCTTAATCCTCAATC
>NC_083469.1:487500-492500 GCF_030014155.1 Tachysurus vachellii
GTTCGCCGTGGTGGAGATCTCAACCAAACAGTTTCGGTCGAATTTCGCACAGAAGATGGGACGGCCAACGCTGGCTCGGACTACGAATTCACCGAAGGCACCGTGGTGTTCAAGCCGGGTGAGACTCAAAAGGAGATCCGTGTCGGCATCATCGACGATGACATCTTTGAGGAGGATGAGAACTTCCACATCCACCTCAGCAATGTTTGCATCATTCACGAAAGCGATGAGGCTGAGAATGCAGAAGCAAATCACGTGGACACGATCGCGACCCTCGGCTTGCCTTCTACTGCCACAGTCACTATATTTGATGATGACCACGCTGGAATCTTCACCTTCGAAGAGCCAGTGACACATGTAAGCGAAAGTATTGGTGTGATGGAGATGAAGGTTCTCAGAACATCAGGAGCTCGAGGTGTGGTTATGGTTCCCTACAAGACCATAGAGGGCACAGCAAAAGGAGGAGGCGAGGATTTCGAGGACAGTCACGGCATGCTGGAGTTCCAAAACGATGAAATCTTGTAAGTCACTCTTAATCTTTAGCTAAATTTATGGATTTTAGTGATGGAGCATCTGTGAAGTTCTAAACTTTGTTCTGTTTGGGTGAAAATGACCTCAAAAGTGCTCAAATTGGCTTGCAAACCAAAAAGCTGGGTGATGTTGACAGCCTCATTACTTCCATTTCATATTTACAGAATCCAAAATCATGTGAAAAGTTTATTGTGTACAGTTCCAGTGGCGAAGGCTCGGGTTGACCAGACGTCCCCTCGAGTTCCAAACATAACACGAGGTTTAAAACCGGTGTCTAATAAAGTAGACACCCGCAGCAGAACCTTCACTGATGCTCCGTCATGTGAGGATCCGTTCGCTGTTGAGTTTGGGATGAACGTCTGTTTCTTGTGTCATCACTGTGTTGCTGAAAGATTCATCAGGAAAGAAGAAGATGATCCTGTATCTCTTTCTAACAGTTCTTCATTCATGAATCTATCCATCTTCTGTCTTCTTCTCTTTGCTCTTTGCTGCAGAGTCTCATATAAAAAGGTGGCAAATGTAGAATCATGTTAAAAAGAATCATTACAGAATCTAATGGCTCTATCAGTTTTGTGTATCAGGTCACTGACTGAGTGGCTCAGACTTTTGGTCATTCTGGTAACTTCTTTAAAACAAATTTCATGTGTGTTTTTATTCTCAGTTGTTTGGTCATCACAAGTAGGTTTCAACACAATGTTAACCACAACATGACCTTTTCATGAGGTTAGTCTCATAGCTTTGTGTTGTTGTTTTTGTTTCCTGAAGCAGATATATCTTATATCTATACACACCATTCAGATTAAGGCACTGATGATAAAGATCCAGTTATAAGCAACTAACCTCATCCTGAATCTTGGCTCTAAATACAACAGTTTGAAGTGGTTATGTTTTGCGTCGCTGTGCTGTACATTACCACTTTTGACTCGTAGCAGATTAAAACCCCGCCCCTTTTAAACCCCACCCACTGAACCTGCTCCTGCAGTTTAGTAGCTACAGCAGCTGGATAGTAAACAAGAGCTGTACCGCACATGTACAAGGCTTATAAACCAGTTCAATTCAAATCATTCATGTGTTGAATTAGAACATTTACACAAAATAACCAGGATGTTTCATCAATAAATTCACAGCAGTTTCGTTGTAAAAGACTTTGTTGATCTTAGAAGCTGGTGAACGGAAAAAAAATATTTACACATTCAATTCATTTCTAGAGTGAATCAGAGTCTTTAAACTAATCGTGTTTTTCTAGTTTTCAGTCTCTTTAATATAGATTCATATTAATGTTAATTGTACAGGTTATTTAACATCTTAGAGCTACACCATATAAATCTGAGTAATGTGGTTTTAAAGCTAAATATATTCCAAGTTTTTAAAAAATATATGTAACATTCTACATTAAAAACACACTTTAATTATACCTGTTTATGTGGAGAGATGGAGAGATAAAGAGATGGAGAGATAAAGAGATGGAGAGATAAAGAGATAAAGAGATGGAGAGATAAAGAGATAAAGAGATGGAGAGATAAAGAGATAAAGAGATGAAGAGATAAAGAGATAAAGAGATGGAGAGATAAAGAGATGGAGAGATAAAGAGATGGAGAGATAAAGAGATGGAGAGATAAAGAGATAAAGAGATGGAGAGATAAAGAGATAAAGAGATAAAGAGATGGAGAGATAAAGAGATAAAGAGATGGAGAGATAAAGAGATGGAGAGATAAAGAGATGGAGAGATAAAGAGATAAAGAGATGGAGAGATAAAGAGATAAAGAGATGGAGAGATAAAGAGATGAAGAGATAAAGAGATAAAGAGATGGAGAGATAAAGAGAAGGAGAGATAAAGAGATAAAGAGATGGAGAGATAAAGAGATGGAGAGATAAAGAGATGGAGACATGGAGAGATAAAGAGATGGAGAGATAAAGAGATGGAGAGATAAAGAGATGGAGAGATAAAGAGATAAAGAGATGGAGAGATAAAGAGATAAAGAGATGGAGAGATAAAGAGATAAAGAGATGGAGAGATAAAGAGATGGAGAGATAAAGAGATAAAGAGATGGAGAGATAAAGAGATGGAGAGATAAAGAGATAAAGAGATGGAGAGATATAGAGATGGAGAGATAAAGAGATGGAGAGATAAAGAGATGGAGAGATAAAGAGATAAAGAGATGGAGAGATAAAGAGATGGAGAGATAAAGAGATAAAGAGATGGAGAGATAAAGAGATGGAGAGATAAAGAGATGGAGAGATAAAGAGATGGAGAGATAAAGAGATAAAGAGATGGAGAGATAAAGAGATGGAGAGATAAAGAGATAAAGAGATGGAGAGATAAAGAGATGGAGAGATAAAGAGATGGAGAGATAAAGAGATAAAGAGATGGAGAGATAAAGAGATGGAGAGATAAAGAGATGGAGAGATAAAGAGATAAAGAGATGGAGAGATGCTCAGACCTATACCACATCCCCAAAACCCATTACAGGATATTAGCTTTGATATTACAGTAAATTCTGATGTTTTATAAACAGTTAATTACAGAAATATTCAGATACACGAATGAATGGCTGTGTGGGATGTGGTAGCTCAGTGGTTAAGGTGTTGGGCTACTGATCGGGAAGGTCATGGGTTCGAACCCCAGGTCCACCAAGCTGCCACTGCTGGGCCCCTGAGCAAGGCCCTTAGCCCTCAGTTGCTCAGTTGTAAGTCACTCTGGATAAGGGTGTCTGCTAAATGATGTAAATGTAAATGGTGAAAGAATGAATGAAAGAGAAAGTGAATGAAACAATGGACAGATGAATGGCTGGATTGAACACATTGACAGATGGATGAATGAATAAAATGATGGATGGACAGACAGATGAATGGATGAATGCTGTAATGTAAGTGTGTCTCTGTGATTTTATTGATCTTCCTTCGTCCTGTAAGTTTCATCAGTCGTCTGTGTAAATGTAAAATCTGTTTTTCACGTTAGGAGAATGAAGACTTGTGTCTCTGTCAGTTCATCTACAAGCCTCACATTAAGGCTGTTTTTAGGAACATTCGGTATAGATTACATCATTAATCATATAAATCAATAAATAAATCAATAAATCAATCAATAAATAAATCAATCAATAAATAAATAAATAAATAATAATGATAATAATAATATATATAAAATATATATATAATATAAAAAAGAAAAATATATATAAAAAATAATAATAAATAATAAAATAAATAAAAAGAAATTATTATTTTGATAGATTTTTTTCTACCATAGAACTCTGTTCATAATGCGCAGTCCTCGACTTTCAATTAGTAAACGTTGTGTATTTGTCAATGATGTCACTGTTTTATGTTCTTCAGAATTTAAGAAAAATGAAAATAATCTATTGTTTTGGTTATAAAAATAAAATATTTAGATCTGAATGGGATTTACACATTTCATTATAATTTACTATTTTTTTATAATAATAATAATAATAATAATAATAATAATAATAATAATAATAATAATAATAATAATTTTTTTTGTGATCAATATTTTTTTATTATTTACTTATTGCAAAATATCAAACTATATACATCAGATGCCATGATTAAGAAATAGTATTGTACAACAGTATGTAATAGGATATTAAGATCAATGCCCTTATAGTCGTTTAAATTGTTATCAGCGTTTCAATTTGTCCAGTAAGATTTCAGCCATTCCTTCCCATCTTCCGATAGTCCGATCCTTTGCACCATTGAGTTTGGCAGTGGTCACGGTGGCTTAGTGGTTAGCACGTTCACCTCACACCTCCAGGGTTGGGGGTTCGATTCCCGCCTCCTCCTTGTGTGTGTGGAGTTTGCATGTTCTCCCCGTGCCTCGGGGGTTTCCTCCGGGTACTCCGGTTTCCTCCCCCGGTCCAAAGACATGCATGGTAGGTTGATTGGCATCTCTGGAAAATTGTCCGTAGTGTGTGATTGTGTGAGTGAATGAGAGTGTGTGTGTGTGCCCTGTGATGGGTTGGCACTCCGTCCAGGGTGTATCCTGCCTTGATGCCCGATGATGCCTTTTTTTTTTAATTCAGGTAAACATTTCATAATTTGCTAAAATTTATTTATTTATTCCTAAAAAAAAAAATATTATTTTTTTAAAATAAGTAAAATATATAAATTTTTATTTATTTTATATTAAAAAAATTCAATTTTAAGTAGAAAAACCATGTAAAGAATCTGTCAGATTTAGATCGTTTATGCATGAGAGGATGTTTCTGGCTGTGGCGCCTCCCTGTAGCTGGTCTCAGATCTGATGAGTCGTCTTTAGATAAATCACTTACATAAACGTGTGTAAAGTCTTAAAGTGACGATCTGCTGCAGAAGCTCAACTTTATTGTGTTTAGGAAGCTGGAAAGGGTTTCATTAATTAATTAATTAATTAATTAATTAATTATCAAATCGTTTTAGCAGACGTTTTTCACCATGTCTGTATGGATGATGACGTGTGCACTGGAGCG
>NC_083469.1:500000-502500 GCF_030014155.1 Tachysurus vachellii
CAAAGAAGTATAAACTTCTCTGTCCTGAAGATGTGGAGAACTTTTTTGAAAAATCTTCAGAAATTAAAAGATTTTTTATAGGTTTTAGAAAAATAAATAATTGTTGCTATTTGATGTTTGATAAAAACACACAAGAACAGGTCTCTCACACATTTACAATGATGATGTTTATATGGATTGTGTGTGTGTTTAGTGTTACTGTCTCTGTGTTTTCCTGTCTCTGCTGAGGGTCTGGTTCCATGTAATAAAGCGTTTTTCCTCCCATCACCTCCCTAACGTCCTGTTTAATCAAGCATTCTGTTTTAATACACTCCTCACACACACACACACACACACACACACACACACAAATCCATATAAACATCATCATTGTAAATGTGAGACCTGTTCTTGTGTGCGTTTCTCAAACATCAAATAGCAACAATGTATAAATCAGAGAGATTCTGTGTGTGTGTGTGTGTGTGTGTGTGTGTTTGTGCGTGTGTGTGTATTTGTGTGTTTGGCTCGTCTTTCTTCAGATAAGGATGATCAGTACAAGGAACCAAATCTCTCATTCACACACACACACTTAAGGCTAAATGAATTAATAAATTAGTCAATTACAAGTAAATATACTGTAATATTCTCTTACTGTCTGTCTGTCGGTCTGTCTGTTGGTCTGTCTGTCTTTCTCTCAGTCTGTCTGTCTGTCTGTCTGTCTGTCTGTCTCTCTGTCTTTATCTGGAGCTTGTCCTGCTTTATTTCCCTATTTTCTTCTCTGGCCTGGTTCACTAACGTATTTATAGACATATCTTTAGGCCAGCACACACACACACACACACACACACACACACACACACACACACACACACACATACACACACACACATACATACACACACACATGTCTTCCTGTGTTCTGTCACCTGATACAATAATATCACATCATCTCCTTTACTGGTATAGGATCTTGGTGCTATTGATAGTCATGTGGGTGTGGTCACATATGGAAATGAGGTCTCTGAGTAGGCGGGCATTGATGGGTTAACATTCAGTTTTGATAGACTTTGAGGCCTTAAATGGAAATGAAAAAAATTCTCATTAGACTTTAGACCTCTCAAGTAGACAGAGGTAGAAGACCATAGTTATTTGTATTTGTGTGTGTGTGTGTGTGTGTGTGTTCTGAAGGCAGTTGTTGGAATATGGGCGTGTCTTCAAGATCATTTATGGATATGTTAATATATTAGATATTTTGATATTTCTGTGTTCACATAATTTCAGAAATTGAAAAATTAAACTTTTTGCAAATACTGAGCGACTCGGCGGGAGTGTAGCGGCCAGTGGGAGTGAAGACATTAGAGCTAAATCGGAGTTCACGCTGCTCCATGTCCTGTGGTATGATGCAGTTATACACTGACGTTTATACACAAACAACTAATCTCCCGCCAGATTGTTTACTTTAACTGCAAGAAACTGATTTGTTGTCAAGTGGAACGCTAGTAGCTCCACCCACTGAGAAACGTTACTATGGCCTCCAGTAGTAGGAATGCTAAATGGTGAATTCATAGAACAGCGAATGGAGACAAAGTGTTTATTTATGAGAGTCTTAAGAATACAGGCTTTAGGAATTTATACGTTTTTTTAAAGGATTTTACTATTTTTGATATTTTGTGTGTTCTGATTTCTACTGAACTTAAAGACCAGAGGAGGACCTGGACATTACGCTCAATAAAGGTTTCTGTGTACGAACCTGAATAGTTTAGCAGAAAGACCCCTCACTTACACTTCTGGTAACTAAACCCCTTTGGAGTATACAGTACACTAAGAAGGTTTCTTCTGCACACTCAAAAGGGTTCTTTAACGGTTCATAACTTCTACTTGAAAGATAACTGAAGAACCCTTAAATGATAAAGAACCCAAGAACTACACAAAAAACCTCAAGATACCAGAAAAGGTTCCACACATAGAATCATTATGAAACAAAAGAACCCAGTGCATCCTCAAGGAACACACGAAGAACCATTTTTTCTAAGAGTGAACCAACTCCTGACAGGTTCTAGTTCTGAAGCAGTAAGAAGTAACATTAGCCTAATGATAAAGATCAACTGCACAGAGATGCTAAGCTAGAGCTAGTCATAGAGCTAGAGCTAGAGTGTCAAGATGATAAACAACTGTTTTATTTTTTTTCTAACGAAACAATGGATAGAAACATCTCCCTCTACCTCACCCCCCATTCCATCTCTCTCTCTCTCAATCTCTCTCTCTCTCTCTCTCTCTCCCTCTCTGTCTTTCTTTTCCATTCTATCTCACTCATCTGTCTGTCTTCTTTCTTTATTAGGCCACAGGTTCATCTCTCCATCTTTAATAGAGCAAAGAGACAGACAGGGATACAGAGACAGAATGTCTTCAATAATGAAATAATGGAGGATAATGTGTTAGACCTCCCAGGAGATCTGCCATCTGGACACACACACACACACACACTTTATCCTCTCTCTCTCTCTCTCTCTCTCTCTCTCTC
>NC_083469.1:507500-515000 GCF_030014155.1 Tachysurus vachellii
CTTGTTTTTTCACAGTAGCAGTGAGATGGGACGATCATGAGATGTTGAGATCAACATGGACGGTGATGCGTGGAAAAAAACATCCGGTTTCTTTACATACACCTCTCTCAGCCACTCTCTCATTTTCTCTCCGTCCATCCAGCCCTTTTGATTGGCCTTACCGATGACTCCGGCTGGAAACTTTTCTTTTGGCAGCATCTTCCTCTTAAAAATAACCGTAGGTGGTAGTTTCTGTCCATTACCGTGGCAACCAAGAACAACAGTGAAAGCCGACTTCTCATGCCCCGTGGTGCGTATCAATACCGTGCTGGTCCCCTTTTTTCCACAGTATGTTTCACTGGGATGTCAAAAGTGAGGGGGACCTCATCCATGTTAGTGATGTGCTTGGGCTGGATCTTTTTGTGAGTAATCTTGTTACTGCAGTAGGTGCAGAATATGGCCAGCTTTTCTTTGTAATCCGCTGGCAGTTGCTGCGCCGCGGTAGTCCTTGCACGGATGGAGAGATGACGCCTTTTCAGAAAACGAAAGCACCAAGACAGACCTTCTTGAAAGTCTTCGATCTTCATGTCTTGTGCTATCTTTATTGCCTTCAGTCGAATGGTGACTGTAGAGACGCTTCTCCCGGCTGTTCTTTGTTCAATAATCCATTGTTCGAGTTGGTCTTCTAACTGTGGCCACCTCGCTTTGTTCCCGCAGAAACTCTGTTTCGTCTTCTTAACTTGGCGCAGTTCATTCTCTTGCTTCCTCCACTTCCGAACCATAGATTCATTGATGATATATTCTCTCACAGCTGCTCTATTCCCATTTACAACCGCGTAACTGATTGCCTGTAATTTGCATTGTAGCTCGTAAGCATGTCTTTTCACTGGTGCCATTTTCGGGGGTCATTAGACAAACAAATGTTGTTTTGCAGGTAAGCGTACATACTGCACGTATTACATAATGTTCTCTGATTGGTTTATGGCTGCCAGCGTACATATTACGTCCCTGTTTTAGCGGGAAACATTGTACTGAACGCTGTACTGAACATTGTACTGGAGGCCGTACTGAACATTGTACTGGAGGCCGTACTGAACATTGTACTGGAGGCCGTACTGAACATTGTACTGAACGCTGTACTGAACATTGTACTGAACGCTGTACTGAACATTGTACTGAAGGCCGTACTGAACATTGTACTGAACTCTGTACTGAACATTGTACTGAAGGCCGTACTGAACATTGTACTGAACGCTGTACTGAACGTTGTACTGAACGCTGTACTGAACATTGTACTGAACGCTGTACTGAACATTGTACTGAACTCTGTACTGAACATTGTACTGAAGGCCGTACTGAACATTGTACTGAACATTGTACTGAAGGCCGTACTGAACATTGTACTGGAGGCCGTACTGAACATTGTACTGAACGCTGTACTGAACGTTGTACTGAACGCTGTACTGAACATTGTACTGAACGCTGTACTGAACATTGTACTGAACTCTGTACTGAACATTGTACTGAAGGCCGTACTGAACATTGTACTGAACATTGTACTGAAGGCCGTACTGAACATTGTACTGAAGGCTGTACTGAACATTGTACTGAAGGCCGTACTGAACATTGTACTGAACTCTGTACTGAACATTGTACTGAAGGCCGTACTGAACATTGTACTGAACATTGTACTGAAGGCCGTACTGAACATTGTACTGAACTCTGTACTGAACATTGTACTGAAGGCCGTACTGAACATTGTACTGAAGGCCGTACTGAACATTGTACTGAACATTGTACTGATCGCCGTACTGAACGCAGTACTGAACACTCAGAGTGGTGAATTTTGGTGTTTAATATTCTGGGTGTGTTCGAGAGACTGCGCTCCTCAGAGCAGGAGAGAGATGATTGGCTCAGAGGTGTCACTCAGACTGACAGCTCCACCCACTCAGTGCTCAGCCTTGTGGGAGATGTGAGCAGTAGTGTGGTGTGAGGCGGAGTGTGAGGGTGAACCAGCAGGGAATCGTGGGTAGAAACTCAGTGACTCAGAATAAACACTAAGGCATTCTGGGTATTTCATCTCACTACACTTTACTCTTTCTTCTATCCTCCTTTACTCCTTGTCTTCTCTTCCTTCCTGTTTATCACTTCTTTCTTCTCTTTCTGTGCTTTTTCAGGTTTTTTCTCATTCTTTGAAATTTTCATTCACCCTGTAAGTGATGGGGTCATGAACCGGTACCGTGTGTGTGTGTGTGTGTGTGTGTGTCTGTGTCTGTGTGTGTGTGTGTGTGTGTGTTACCATGGTGTTGTTGTTGTGACAACAGCTGTCTCAGTGCTCGCTGTGGGAAACATTAGTATCTGACTGCCAGAGGGATCGTGGGATACAGTTTAGGACATGATCAATGAGTTCAGTTTAAACACACACACACACACACACACACACACACACACAAATGCCACAGTTACACACATTTTTTGCTCTTCTTGATTGATTTTTTATATATATTTCTGTGTGATAGCAAAATTACACTCCCTTGTTTTTGCTGTGTTTTTCGTTTTACAGTTTTTTGTCTTTATCTCAGTGAGTTAGAGATTTATTTTCCCTTTTAATTAACTTTTATTGATAAAATTATTTATCTTATTAAAACTTCATTGACCAGATACACCTAAATGCAGTGTGTGTGTGTTTGTGTATGTGTGAGCATGTGTATGTGTGTGTGTGTGTGTGTGTTTGTATGTGGTGTGTGTGTGTGTGTGTGTGTGTGTGTGTATGTGTGAGCATGTGTATGTGTGTGTGCAGAGCCGATCCTGACCTCCCTGGGTCCCTAAGTAAAATTCTGCTAAGGGCCCCTCCTACCTGACCCCTGAGCCATGTAAACCATTTGCCACACATTCACACTTGACACCCCACTGCTCCCACTACAAACCTCCCTCCTTTTAAAAAGGTTTGCTCCATCTCTCGGTCAAAGAGTAAAACAATACAGAATTAATTGAGGTATAAACAAATCTTTATTGAATGGAATATTTTAAATTGAATTTAAAGTGAATATTAACATTATCTTAAATAAGCAGAAAATTATATATATATAGAACACAGCTTTGTATTTGGGGTGTAACTTTGGTTCCCTCTACAGTCTGGGCATTTTCAGCACTGTTGACACCAGTCTATTTGGACTGTCTGGAAGAAACTGAAATTTGATTGAGAGACTATAAACATTGTCATTAGGAGCGCTATCACGCTCCTTTTTGTACTGGTCCCCACACAGATGCTGCTGGAGAGCGCGCGTGTCATTTCGTACACGATTGCACGCGCATATGAACGCATGTTCACACGCGGTGCAGTTATCGAGCTGCCGTTTATAAACACTGTTGCCCTTGGGCGTTAATTCACGCGAATAATGCGAATGTAACAGACAGGACAGGAGATGCACTGTCAGCACTGCACAGCTAATGTAGCTAGTCAGATAGAGACTAGAGACAGAATCACACTAACTTAACTTTACTGTTATTTACTCTTACTGACATCAAACTTGAACACAACACAAGTTTACCTGACTGCTGTTCTCACATTTCACTCTCATTTTGTTTCTTTTTTCTCTTTTCATGGACAGATGGATAGCTCCGCTTTATATTGTCATCTACACAGTAAACATTAACACGCACTGTAAAATGAGGCAGGGGGAGGCGGGGCCTTGCGTAATTTGCAGGGCCCTGCAACTTGCGTAGTGAGCGTATAGGGCCGATCGGCTCTGAGTGTGTGTGTGTGTATGTGTGAGCATGTGTATGTGTGTGTGTGTGTGTGTGTGTGTGTGTGTGTGTGTGTGTGTGAGCATGTGTGTGTGTGTGAGAGCATGTGTATGTGTGTGTGTGAGCATGTGTATGTGTATGTGTGTGTGTGTGTGTGAGCATGTGTATGTGTGTCTGTGTGTGAGCATGTGTATGTGTGTGTGTGTGTGAGAGCATGTGTGTGTGTGTGTGTGTGTGTGTGTGTGTGTACTTGTGTGAGGGAGTACTGAGTACTGAGTACACCCTCACACTGAGTGTGTGTGTGTGCTTTTCCTGTACTTGTGTTATTGTAGCAGTATCCCAGCCTCACACTGCACTCACTCCATCTGTACAGACACGGAGTGCTCCTGCTCTCCATCTCTTTACTGCTCTCCATCTCTTTACTGCTCTCCATCTCTTTACTGCTCTCCACCTCTTTACTGCTCTCCACCTCTTTACTGCTCTCCATCTCTTTACTGCTCTCCATCTCTTTACTGCTCTCCATCCTGCAACCGCTGCATTTCCTCAGTATGATATTTGTCCAATCACCTGTGACCATTTATCTGTCCAACTATGACATTTCTTTCTTTCTTTGCTTTATTTGTTTTTCTTTATATTTCCTTTAAATTTTTTATTCTTACGTTTTCTGTTTTTTTTGTCTGCTGATCTTTATACCTGTAATGTAATTTTCTTTCCTTCTTTCTTCCATCTGCTCTTTTCTTCTTTCTAATGTATTACATCTCCAAGTGGCAGGGAATTTTGGCGTTCCACCAATAACGCACACACACACACACACACACACACACACACACACACACACACACAAAACCGCACACACAAAGCTCTCTGCTGCATTGTTAGTTGGTGCCAAGTTCAATTAAAACACTGACAGGCTGAAAAATGAGGAGTGATCTGAATACTACTGAGAGAGAGAGAGAGAGAGAGAGAGATTCGAGGGGGCGTGGCTAAGAAGGTGTGGTTGTCAGAGGGTTATTCTGCCGAAATTAATTAATACATTTATTATGTCACAACATAATACATTACCCAAACATTTTTTGAGTGGGGGGATCACTGCTCACACACACACTCACATACACACACACAAACACACACACACATACACACACACTTCCTCAGAATGAGAATGAGAGTCAACCCATCTGTTCCTCCTACACAAAACTGCTGCTCATTTATCTACTTTTGTGTGTGTGTGTGTGTGTGTGTGTGTGTGTGTGTGTGTGGTTCATCACCTGGATTCTCATTAACTCCTGCCTTTAATCAGAATGTTGGAGGAGATTTTCCTCTTCTCTCCATCAGTGTTTGAATAGATTTGGAGTTAGTGTTCGGTGCACAGGACTGTGGGTGGAGCTAGGTGTGGGGGTGGGGTAGGGGATGGGGCTAGCTCTTATTACTTCATATGAAATAAAAAAAAAACTGAATCTCATGTTACCTCTGTGACACAGCTGGGACCCTGAGTGAGGCTTTTAACCCTCAGATGTATAAAAACTGTACATTGCTCTGGATGAGAACGTCTGCCAAATGCTGTAAATGCAAAGAATTGAAGAAAACTATTGTTGCTAATTCTAATTCCTGCTCATTATTTCCTTCTCCATATCTGGCACCTGTCAGGATTTTAAAACCTCAATACAGTTTTAGAAAAAGGTGCTAGAAGGGTTTTTTGTGAGTTAAGGTTCTCTGTGTGTGTGTGTGTGTGTGTGTGTGTGTGTGTGTGTGTGTGTGTGTGTGTGTGTGTGTGTGTGCAGTGTGTGTGTGTGTGTGTGTGTGTGCAGTGTGTGTGTGTGTGTGTGTGTGCAGTGTGTGTGCGCAGTGTGTGTGTGTGTGTGTGCAGTGTGTGTGCAGTGTGTGTGCAGTGTGCAGTGTGTGTGTGTGTGCTGTGTGGGTGTGTGTGTGCAGTGTGTGTGTGTTTGTGTGCAGTGTGTGTGTTTGTGTGTGTGTGTGCAGTGTGTTTGTGTGTGTGTTTGTGTGTGTGTTTGTGTGTGTGTGTGCAGTGTGTGTGTGTATGTGTGTGCAGTGTGTGTGTGTGTGTGTGTGTGTGTGCAGTGTGTGTGTGTGTGTGTGCAGTGTGTGTGTGTGTGTGCAGTGTGTGTGTGTGTGTGTGCAGTGTGTGTGTGTGTGCAGTGTGTGTGTGTGCAGTGTGTGTGTGTGTGTGTGTGCAGTGTGTGTGTGTGTGTGTGCAGTGTGTGTGTGTGTGTGTGTGTGCAGTGTGTGTGTGTGTGTGCAGTGTGTGTGTGTGTGTGTGTGCAGTGTGTGTGTGTGTGTGTGCAGTGTGTGTGTGTGCAGTGTGTGTGTGTGTGTGTGTGTGCAGTGTGTGTGTGTGTGTGTGCAGTGTGTGTGTGTGTGTGTGTGCAGTGTGTGTGTGTGTGTGTGTGTCACTAATTACATTAGTGACTTTTCTGAATCATAAATTCACTCATGGAGATTTAAATTAAATTCTTTCTGTAACTCACATTACACACTGCATTAATTATTCATATATTCATCAGAATTATTCATCTGCATTTTTTTCTTTCTCACAAACATTTGCTCTAAAATATTTATCATGTATACAAAAGTTTTACGCTTCATTTTATATACAGCATCTTGTTTATATTAAACACACGATGAACATAAACTTCAGTGTTTAATGGAATAAATTTAAAGTATAGGATTTATTTATGTGCATTTTAGCCTACGTTGTAAAGAAATGTAATATTCACTCATTCATCTTCTACCGCTTATCTGAACTACCTCGGGTCACGGGGAGCCTGTGCCTCAGGCGTCATCGGGCATCAAGGCAGGATACACCCTGGACGGAGTGCCAACCCATCACAGGACACGCACACACACACACACACACACACACACACACACACAATCTCATTCACTCACACAATCACACACTACGGACAATTTTCCAGAGATGCCAATCAACCTACCATGCATGTCTTTGGACCGGGGGAGGAAACCGGAGTACCCGGAGGAAACCCCCGAGGCACGGGGAGAACATGCAAACTCCACACACACAAGGTGGAGGTGGGAATCGAACCCCGACCCTGGAGGTGTGAGGTGAACGTGATAACCACTAAGACACCGTGACCTCCTAGAAATGTAACAATTAATATAAAATAAAGTTCATTTAACATTAAATTAAAATTTAAGTAAAACTCGGTCCTAAGAGAGAGAGAGAGAGAGAGACACTCCACATTGTTCACTCCATGCACACATTATAAAGTGTGTGCTCTTCTTTGCCACACACACACACACACACACACACAGAGGGACCTGTCTCACCCTTTGTGTCTCACTGCTTTTGTTTTGGGCAGTTACCATGAGGACAGGCCAACTGGTTTCACTGCATGTTGTCAGAGAGTAGCTTATACAAAACATCAGCTCTGTGTGTATATGTGTGTATATGTGTGTGTGTGTGTGTGTGTGTGTGTGTGTGTATGTGTGTGTGTGTGTGTGTCTGTGTGTATATGTGTGTGTATGTGTGTATATGTGTGTATATGTGTGTGTGTGTGTGTGTATATGTGTGCATGTGTGTGTGTATGTATGTGTATATGTGTGTGTGTGTCTGTGTGTATATGTGTATACATATATGTGTGTGTGTGTGTGTATGTGTGTATATGTGTGTGTGTATATATGTGTGTGTGTATATATGTGTGTGTGTATATGTGTGTGTGTATGTGTCTGTATGTGTGTGTGTATGTGTGTGTATGTGTGTGTGTGTGAGGCATAAATAGTAGTGAGTGAGGC
>NC_083469.1:522500-540000 GCF_030014155.1 Tachysurus vachellii
ACAGCTGTCAAATGCTCAGGTATGCTGATTAGAATATTAGGCCACGCCCATGAGGATCAACGGCTATTTGAGTGTTTTATCTTTTAACTGTAAATGGAGCAGGGTGACACTGTTTCCTTCGACTTTAGGCCACGCCCCTTTTACTGTTTGGGTTTATAGGTAAAAGTCGTCAAGCCTCTTTCTGTTTCGCTCTTTTAATTTCTCTGTTCTTCCACTTTGTACACTCCTGACCTCATGCTTCACTATTTACTCTTCTACTGCAATTTCCTGACTCATTTTCTTCTTACTTCCTACTCATTTTTGCTTTCTCTTTTCTCTCTCTCTCTCTTTCTTCTTCTTCTTTCACTCCAGCAAAATGATAAAGGTCAGGATAATCGATGACGAGGAGTACGAGAAGAACAAGAGTTTCTTTCTGGAGCTTGGAGAACCACAACTTATAGAGAGCAGTGAGAAAAAAGGTGGGAGAGGTGAAGTGGGAGGGGCATGGGGTGTGGTCTGTACAGGCCATGCCACGCCTCTACCTACACAATAACGCTGAGCTCATCATAATCATGATCACTCTCACGCTCCGACGCTGGAGTCATGTTGGGTCCCTGTGTGTGTGATGTGATGTGATGTGATGCTTGGTTCCAATGTTCTCTATCATTGTGTCTCTGCAGGAAGACGATCTCAGTCTGTGTGCTCAATCGAGAGGAGTACAATAAACAGTGCAGCTTTTATTTAGTGCTCGAGACGCCACAGTGGAAGAGGAGAGGACGCACAGAATACAGAGGTCTCTCTCTCCCTCTCTATCTATCTATCTATCTATCTATCTATCTATCTATCTATCTATCTATCTATCTATCTATCTATCTATCTCTGGCCCAATATTCATCTGTTTCTTTCTATATCTGTCCCTATGTCCATATCCCTTTGTCTCACTCTTTCTCTCTCACTCTCTCTCCTAATGTCTGTCTTGTTTCACGTCAGTTTTTATCACTCCTTTGCTCTTTCTACCTGTTTCTATCTTTGTGTGTCTGATGTTCTCTCTCTCTCTCTCTCTCTCTCTCTCTCTCTCTCTCTCTCTCTCTCTCTCTCTTTCTTTCTCTTTCTTTACCCCTCTGTGCTCCTCAGCAGTGCCTCTCTCCAACTGATTTCCCACTAAGCTCAAAAGTTTAGCAGGGTGTTCCTGCTAAATAACTTTTCTTATTTCTTATTCTGATTCTCTCTCTCTTTTACACACACACACACACACACACACACACACACATACACACACACACGCTGTTTGCTGCCTTTATTGTATAATTACAATAAGGTCTGTAATAGTAAGAGCTAATTACACCAATTTAGCTTGGTGCAGTGGTAAATGAATAACAAACACACACACACAAACACACACACACACACACACACACACACACACACATACACACATACAGAGTCAGACTATGTATTTTTGATATATTGAAGCCTTTCTAAAAGACCAAACTAAAAAAATCTGAAAGACAGACAATAAAAGTAAAGGGGAGAGAGAAAAAGAGAGAAATTTAGACAAAGACATATAAGCAGGCAGGAAGAGAGAACAGGTAGGAGGAATGAGTAATAAAGGTTAGAGTTTGTCTCCTCCTGCAAATCAGCTTGTGTGTGTATATGTGTGTGTGTGTGTGTGTGTGTGTGTGTGTGTGTGTGTGTGTGTGTGTGTGTGTGTGTGTTTTAGATTCATTCCCCCGCTCTAATGTACCTTTGCTAATGGAATGACTTCCACAACCCACACTAACCCTCATCACATTTCCATCCTCCATCCTTTTGTGTGTGTGTGTGTGTGTGTGAGTGTTCATGTGCATGTGTACATACACATGCACTCAATTCTAAACATCAGTGAACATTACCAAACATATTCAACACCACAATTAATTTTTTCAATTAAGTAACCAAAAGATTTCTCAAACAGCTAAACAATTCTTTTTATATAATCTGGTATTTATGAATCATATGAATCATTTTACTCAACACTTGAATCACTGTATTAAATAAAAAAAACAGTAAAGGCAGAGCACTCTGATTTTTAGACTGTATGAACAATACATTACTTAATTATACACATTTAGTGATTCGGATAGTGAACAGTGATTCAAAGGTGATTTGTTCTTTTCAAATGACTCGTACATCATTACAATGAATCCCAGTATTTTATCAGAATCCTAGAATAGAAGAAGAGGCTGCTTCCCGGTAAAAAAAAATGGTGCTCTCCCTGGTTCTGAAATAACGTCTTGTCTTCAGCTCTGCAGCAGGAGTTGGGTGAGGAGCACCAGCCGTTTTTTTTAGGTGGTTATAAGCAGAAGCCTTTGAAGTACAGCAAGAGGATGGGTTTGGAGGATGAAGGGGAGGTTCAATCTGGGTTTATCAGTATGGGATTGCTTCATTGTCTGGCACTCCTTTTCCACCTCACTGGTCCAATGCACCTGGTCCAGCCAGCCTTTCATTGTGAGATCTGAGGGGGGGCAATAAATGAGGAGAAGTTAGGTACAAATCTATGATAGTAGGTTGCCGGTCCCAAAACCGCTCATACCTGTTTCTTTGTAGCTGGACATGGATACTCCCATTCTGCCTCCACTTTCTTTACATGTAGATTCAGGAGGCTCTGAGTGATCTGCTAACCTCAGGTACTGCTCCTCTGGCAGCCCTAGGTGGTACTTATTGTGGTTCAACCTCAGTCCCTTTTTCTCAGGCTGGCCAGTACTTTGCCCGGGTGATGTAGGTGGTCTGACCAGCTGAAGGGGTGGAAAATTACATTGTCCAGATAAGTGGTTGCATAGCTGCAGATGAGGTTTCACCACATTATCCACAAGCCTCTGGAAGGTTGTGGATAACAACCACACAACCACACAGGCTGAATCAAAGTGTCCAATAATGCCCCTGGTCCTGGCCCTGGCAACGTTAAAGGCAGTTTTGGGCTGAGCTTCAGGGACCATTCTTCAATGATCCCATCCCTTAGTATATTTTCCACTTCCTCGTTTATAGCCTTTTTTCAGGCTTCGGAAACTCAATAGGGCCACTGATTGACCATGACTTTTGGAGGGGCCTTGACCTCATGGTGGAAAAGGTGTGTGAGTCCTGGGATGTACAAAACATCTGAGAACTGGCCCAACAACTCTGTCAAGTTCTGATTCTGAGGAGCATGAGATCAGACCCTCGCTTCACCAAGGTACGCTCGTGTAGATCTGGTTCACAGGAAGCAAAAACAGACAACACTGGTGCAGATCCCACCCATTTCTTTAACAGATTTATATGATATAATTGTGTTTTTGCTCACTTACTTGGCTGTTGCAGCCAGTAGTTTACAGAACCCACTCATTCTACTACTATGTTTGGGCCTTGCCAGAAGAAAAGGAATTTGCAGGATGCATCAGTTATAAACAAGAGGACTCACCGGGCTGAAATTCTCATGGCTGTGGCTGGGCGATTATAGACCCTCTGCTGAGTTCTCTGTGTGCTCTTCAAATGCTCCTGGATGATTAGTTCTTTGCCATGTTGTGGGTGGTGGCCTGACAAAAAGTCCACCTTGTTGTACCTGGTGGCATAATCCATAATCACCAAGATGTATTTTTGTCCCCAGGTTGACATTGTAAGCAGCCCGATGAGGCCAATGCCCACATGCTCGAACAGGACATCAGTCACCAGCAATGTGATCAGAGGTTTCTGGATCAGAGGCAGAGGTTTCTGATTGGCCATCTGCCGGGACTTGGGGCACTGGTTGGCAAACTGCAGAATTGCTTGTGTAGGGATGCAGGGTACCATCAGTAGGTCACACAGCTGCCCTTTGCTCTCCGTGTGGTAGAACAGCATACCTTATTTTACCAATAAGTAGGATGCTGGTAGTTAGTGTGTGCAGCTGACCTTTGTTGGTGGATTCTGTGTCTTTTCGGTGTCTTGCCATGCAGACCTTGGGCACACACTGGCTGGTCTTGGCTTTTTGGGGAGTGGGTCAATGTGGTTGTGAAACCCAGACCCCCAACCAACAGGTGGCCACTCTCCTTCCTGGCTTTGGATTCAGGCCTGTGTGTCAGGGACCTGTTGAATGTCTCCATAAACACACGATACTATGAGGGCCCCACCAGCTCAACAGCTTGACCCATAGCTTATGGCTGGGCAAGAGTGACAGTGCTTTCCATGTTGAGAAGGACTTTCACTTGGTGGTTGTTTAGATATGGTGGGTGCCTGGGGTGTGCAACCCACTTGCCAGGGTTTTGTGCATGGGGGTCTGGTTTCATGGGCATGGACTTGTCTTGGATACTTCTGGGTTGGAGCATGATATTCACCATGTCACAGGGGCTCTTGGGCCTACTTAGCTCCACTGACTTTCTCCATTCAGGTGGCAGAGCCTGCAGGATGTGGCCCATGGTAATTCATTAAACTGTTTCAGTCAGGGATAGTGAATTATCTTTGAAATGTGATGGAGCTGGTCCATCTTGGCCCTGGGTCGACTTTGGGCTGGTAACTCCAATGGGGGAACTCTGTCACCGCACTCACTGGAGAACACCTGCAACAGGTGAGGATTTCAACCCTCAGTGTCTCATAGCATCTGCAGGGGTGAAAGCATGGTAGGCCAGCTGGGCCTCTCTAGTAAGAAAAGGACAAAACGTGCTGGGGTACACTTCCACATCATCCTCAGCTGTAAGTTTGGTCAGCAGCTAGTGAGTGTCACAGCAGGGGTTGCGGAGGGAGCTGCAGAGGGAGAGCTTTATCTCAGGGCCACCAGCTTATCTTTCACCATCTGCAGGCTCTGGGTGAGCCCATTGGGTACGGTCTGTTGCTCTATGAGTTGCTTCAACAGTGGTGTTAGCATGGGGCCTAGCATGGCTCAGGTGCCGACGAGGCTGTTTCCCAGAAGAAGGTCATCCACAGCACATTGGTAGGTGCCACCTCAATTATCTCTCCCTTCGTCTTGGTGAGTGAAAACAGAGAAGGCGTTTCTGATTGTCCCTGGTGCTGAAGTAGTAATTGTTTAGACTAAGAGATAGTGAGACAGACAAAAGAAGTGGAGAAAGAATTATCTCAAGAGATGAAGACATTTTTATCGGAACTGGAATCATCGTAGAATGATTCATTTAAATCATTCATACATTGAATTGTTAGATCAAATGAGAATCATCCATCATTGTTTCTTGCTCACTCATTTTCTACCGCTTATCCGAACTACCTCGGGTCACGGGGAGCCTGTGCCTATCTCAGGTGTCATCGGGCATCAAGGCAGGGTACACCCTGGACGGAGTGCCAACCCATCACAGGGCACACACACACACTCTCATTCACTCACACAATCACACACTACGGACAATTTTCCAGAGATGCCAATCAACCTACCATGCATGTCTTTGGACCGGGGGAGGAAACCGGAGTACCCGGAGGAAACCCCCGAGGCACGGGGAGAACATGCAAACTCCACACACACAAGGTGGAGGCGGGAATCGAACCCCCAACCCTGGAGGTGTGAGGCGAACGTGATAACCACTAAGCCACCGTGACCCCACCATCATTGTTTTAAAATAGAAATTACAACTTAAATAAAAAGCACGTGATGATCATGTGACTCTAAATAATTACAGAGGAAGTAAAGGATGTGGAACAGGAAGAGGCAGAGCCTCTAACAGGAGAGGATGAAGAAGAGCGGCGCATCGCAGAGATGGGAAAACCCACACTGGGTGAACACGTCAAACTGGAGGTCATCATTGAAGAGTCTTACGAGTTCAAGGTGAACACAAACAAGAACATTCTGTCACACACAAACAAGAACATTCACATACTCAAACACACATCTAAGGGATGCTGGAGTGGAGTTCTCATTTCTCACCCACACTTACTCTCAGTGCACACACCTATCACAGACAGACACTTGAAACCCACACACACTATTCTGTCTCTCTCACTCTCTCTCACTCGCACACACATACTATTCTGTCCGTCTTTCTCTCTCTCACACACACACACACACACACACACACACACACACACACACACACACACATAGAGCGGCAGCAGAACAAGTGGGATTTCAGACAGACTGCAGACTCTTCACTAATCCTGTTCTGTCCTGTCTCAAGTGGGCTGAGAGACAGAGAGACAGTGTGTGTGTGTGTGTGTGTGTGTGTGTGTGTGTGTGTGTGTGCAGTAAACAGGAAGTAAGTGTGATAACTCTGTCTCTCTCTGTAGAACACTGTTGACAAACTGATTAAAAAGACGAACTTGGCGCTGCTGGTCGGCACAAACAGCTGGAGGGATCAGTTCATTGAAGCCATCACAGTCAGTGCCGGTAAGTGTGTGTGTGTGAGTGTGTGTGTGTGTGTGTGTGTGTGTAAATAAAGTTTAAGCTTGAATGATTAATTCATTGAACAGACATTTACCAACAATTAATTTTATTTGTATTTTAAGAAAAAAAATATTTTTTTTGTTTTTTAATAAAAATGTATAGCTACATTCAGAGGGAATTCCTGTAGTGTGTTCTGTCAGATATAAACACTCGTCACACTGGAGACATCATACACACATCACATCATACACACACACATCATACACACATCACATCATACACACACACACATCATACACACATCACATCATACACACATCACATCATACACACACATCATACACACACACATCATACACACATCACATCATACACACATCACATCATACACACATCACATCATACACACACACATCATACACACATCACATCATACACACACACACATCATACACACATCACATCATACACACATCACATCATACACACACATCATACACACACACATCATACACACATCACATCATACACACATCACATCACACATACACACACATCATACACACATCACATCATACACACATCACATCATACACACACACATCATACACACATCACATCATACACACACACATCATACACACACACATCATACACACATCACATCATACACACATCACATCATACACACACACATCATACACACATCACATCATACACACACACATCATACACACATCACATCATACACACACACATCATACACACATCACATCATACACACATCACATCATACACACATCACATCATACACTCATCATACACACATCACATCATACACACACACATCATACACACATCACATCATACACACATCACATCATACACACACACATCATACACACATCACATCATACACACATCACATCATACACACACACATCATACACACACACATCATACACACATCACATCATACACACACACACATCATACACACATCACATCATACACACACACATCATACACACATCACATCATACACACATCACATCATACACACACACATCATACACACATCACATCATACACACATCACATCATACACACACACATCATACACACATCACATCATACACACACACATCATACACACATCACATCATACACACACACATCATACACACATCACATCATACACACATCACATCATACACACACATCATACACACATCACATCATACACACATCACATCATACACACACATCATACACACATCACATCATACACACACACATCATACACACATCACATCATACACACATCACATCATACACACATCACATCATACACACATCACATCATACACACATCACATCATACACACACACATCATACACACATCACATCATACACACACACATCATACACACATCACATCATACACACATCACATCATACACACACACATCATACACACATCACATCATACACACATCACATCATACACACACACATCATACACACACACATCATACACACATCACATCATACACACACACATCATACACACATCACATCATACACACATCACATCATACACACACACATCATACACACACACATCATACACACATCACATCATACACACACACATCATACACACATCACATCATACACACATCACATCATACACACATCACATCATACACACATCACATCATACATACACACATCATACACACATCACATCATACACACACACATCATACACACATCACATCATACACACACATCATACACACATCACATCATACACACATCACATCATACACACACACCATACACACATCACATCATACACACATCACATCATACACACACACACATCATACACACATCACATCATACACACATCACATCATACACACACACATCATACACACATCACATCATACACACACACATCATACACACATCACATCATACACACATCACATCATACACACACACACATCATACACACATCACATCATACATACATCACACATACACACACATCATACACACATCACATCACACATACACACACATCACACACACACCACACACACACATCACATCATACACACACATCATACACACATCACATCATACACACACACATCATACACACATCACATCATACACACACATCACATCACACATACACACACACATCACACACACATCACATCACACATACACACACATCATACACACATCACATCACACATACACACACACACCACACACACATCACACACACACCACACACACACATCATACACACACACATCACATCACACATACACACACATCACACACACACACCACACACACACATCACATCATACACACACACATTTCACACACACATCACATCACACATACACACACACCACACACACATCACATCATACACACACACATACACACACACACCACACACACACATCACATCATACACACACACACATCACATCATACACACACATCATACACACACACATCACATCACACATACACACACATCACACACACACACCACACACACACATCACATCATACACACACACATTTCACACACACATCACATCACACATACACACACACCACACACACATCACATCATACACACACACATACACACACACACACCACACACACACATCACATCATACACACACACACATCACATCATACACACACATCAGACACACACACATCACACACATCACCCACACATACACACACATACACACACACATCTAACACTGGAGACTTCTTCATCACATTACACACACACACATCACATCACACATACACACACACATCACATCACACATATATACACACACACATCACATCACACATACACACCCACATTACACATACACACACATCTAACACTGGAGACTTCTTCATCACATTACACACACCTACACAAACACACACACATCACACATACACACACATACACACACACACATCACACACACACATCACACATACACACAAATCTAACACTGGAAACTCCTTCACTACATTACACACACACTGAGACACACCACACACACACACATCCCCTCAGAGACTTCTTCCAAACATAAATATTCAAAAGAATAAAACTACTGTTGCTATAGAAACTATAGTGTATTAGCGCGAGTACATCAATATAAACCTGCACTACTGTCAGAGCTGCTTCTTCTGTCACCTGTCACTCTGCTCAATTCACTCCCCCTCCTGGTGCTGTAAATTGCTATAGCACATCTCTCTCTCTCTGTCTCTCTCTCTCATGCTCTCTCTCTCTGTCTCTGTCTCTCTCTCTCGCTCTCTATGTCTGTCTCTCTCTCTCTCTCTCTCTCTCTCTCTCTCTCTCTCTCTCTCTCTCTCTCTCTCTCTCTCTCTGTCTCTCTCTCTCTCGCTCTCTCTCTCTCTCTCTCTCTCTCTCTCTCTCTCTCTCTCTCTGTCTCTCTCTCTCTCTCTCTCTCTCTCTCTCTCTCTCTCTCTCTCTCTGTCTCTCTCTCTCTCTCTCTCTGTCTCTCTCTCTCTCTCTCTCTCTCTCTCTCTCTCTCTCTCTCTCTCTCTCTCTCTCTCTCTCTCTCTCTCTCTCTCTCTCTCTCTCTCTCTCTCTCTCTCTCTCTCTCTCTCTCTCGCTCTCTATGTCTCTCTCTCTCTCTCTCTCTCTCTCTCTCTCTCTCTCTCTCTCTCTCTCTCTCTCTCTCTCTATGTCTCTCTGTCTTTCTCTCTCACACACATACACACACAGACTAAAAGCTTTAATGGTTTAAAGCCTTTAAATGTCAGACTGTTTGTTCCACACAGTTTATTTACCCAGAGTAGCATTGTGAAGCTCAAATTAAGTGTGTACTGTATGTGTGTGTGTGTACTGTGTGTGTGCACTGTGTGTGTACTGTGTGTGTGTACTGTGTGTGCATTGTGTGTGTGTACAGTGTGTGTGTGTACTGTGTGTGTGTGTATTGTGATATGTGGACTGTGTGAGTGCAAAGAATGAGCCATGGTTTGCTCACAAAGCATTACCATGGAGATAAAACTAACAGGCTAACACATGATACACAAACACAGACTTCTAATCACACAAACACTCACTTTTTGTGTGTGTGTGTGTGTGTGTGTGTGTGTGTGTGTGTGTGTGTGTGTGGCTGTTTTAAGCTACTAAGCTGCGTCTGATTTATTCATATTTATTCACGTCCTCCTCCAGGGCAGAAACTTTAGAGTTAAACTCTATTGAGACTTTATATTAGTGGTGTGATGATGCATCAGTTTGACAATACACCATGTAAAAAAGACTAGAAATACTTAGAACATATAAGGTGTGTGTGTGTGTGTGTGTGTTAGCCTTAGTGCTCTCTAGCAGTACATAGTTACATTATTTGTGAAATGCACTCACTGTATTAATAATGATGATGATAACAAGCTCTCTGTCTGTTTATAGGTGAGGATGATGATGATGAAGAATGTGGGGAGGAGAAGCTCCCATCCTGTTTCGATTATGTGATGCACTTCCTGACTGTGTTCTGGAAAGTTCTGTTCGCCTTTGTCCCACCCACTGACTACTGGAACGGGTGGGCGTGTTTCGTTGTGTCGATCATCATGATTGGCGTTCTGACAGCGTTTATCGGAGACCTGGCATCTCACTTTGGCTGCACCGTGGGACTGAAGGACTCGGTCACTGCTGTGGTGTTCGTCGCTCTCGGCACTTCTGTACCAGGTGTGTGTGTGTGTGTTTACAGCCAGAACATAATTGTTGTGCTTCACTTTGCTCCTCACTCACTCACACATAAAACATTCACATAAGCTCAGAATTGAGTGTAACTGAGACGTGCCTTGTTTTATGTAAGCTCCGCCCCTTCTGAATAATGCTGAAGTCTGTAGTTACTGATGTGTGATTTCAGTAATAAATTCTCTCAGTATGGCAGCAAGCCAACAGAAGAGAGGCCTTAGGAATCCAAGAGTGTATTATGATTGTGTGTATGTGTGTGTGTGTGTGTGTTTGTTTGTGTGTGCATGTTTGTGTGTGTGTGTTGATGTGTGTGTGTTTGAGTGTGTGTGTGTGTTTGAGTGTCTGTGTTGATGTGTGTGTGTGTTTGAGTGTGTGTTTGTGTGTGTGTGTGTGTGTGTGTGTGTGTGTGTGTGTGTGTGTGATGAATTGTTTAATTCGCCAACTGTGACCAACTGATTAGATTCATCAGTCATGACACTCAGCGGAGAGCAAGCATGCACTTACACACACACACACACACACACACACACAAACACACACACACACACAAAGAAATTGGGAGTAATATATGGTTGCTGCAGTGCATGTGTTTATTAGTCCCGGCACGTAGTGCTGAGAGAGCAGGAAACAGCCGAGGGGTTTTAGTCCAGACCCTTTTTATTTCCCTCTGTTTCCTGTCTCTCTTTTCTTCTTTCCCCTTTTCATCCTGACACTGGATCTGCCCATCTCCCATCTTTATCTTTTCCTAGTTAAGATTAATAAAATCAGCTGCATGTAATTCACATCTCTGAGGTTGCCAGATGTTTCTCGGGAATGATGTTTCAGATGTTTTTCAACAGTGGCTAAGACCTTTAACAAAAACACTTACCTTTAAACACAAAAGAAAATGAACATGTTTTTTTTTTGTTTGCTGTAATATGTAGGTACGTGATGTTGGTCTGAACACCATTGTGTTCAATCTCTGCATTAATTCCTCACTGTACATGTAGCTAAATTAAAAATGTGTGTATCATGACTTAGACATGCAGATTAGACCTTTAGAGCTTTAGCTCCATTAACATTGACACTGCTGTGCAAAAGTAAAGAATCAGTCCAAAGACACCGAACATGATTTGATTGCTTGTAGACATTTTATGAACTAGTAATATTTCTAAATCTAACAACTTATATCTAACATTTAACTATATATAACTTTTACAAATCCAGACAGCTTGTATGTAATTATTCAATTCAAATATTATTTTTTTACCCGTCACACAGTAACCATAACGAGAAGGCGGTGTAGGTGTATAATTGTGAGATTTGGCACTTTCAGATCTGTAATTGTTTTGAAGTGGTTGAAATTCTGAGATCTGTGAACGCTGACGGCTCTCCCGCAGGGGATCGTGGGACGCGGTGCTCATTGCCACAACGCCCACATTACCGTTAGCAGCGATAGCGGACCGTCTGGTAGAGACTCGGCCCAGGATCACCATGGAAATACCATGGAGACGGTGACGATAAATGAGAAATAAAAGATGCAACAGATTGGAAATGCTGGTGTCATGAATCAGAGACTGCTGATTTCTGTGTGCTTTACTTCTGTCTCTGTCCATAATATAATACACTTTATTTACCTAGACAGAACTATAACACAATTTATTTACCTATGTATATGTAGTATTATTTATCTGTGTAAGTAAATATACTATATTATTTTTATAGTATATTATTGACACCAGTGTAATTATGATACAATATATTTTTACTATAACTAACTTTATTTACCTCTGTGTAAGTATAGTGTAACAATCCCTCCTGCAACACCTCCTAACCACCAGAGTCTCCTCGCTCTCCTGAATATTGACCCAACCCCTGTTTGTCCTTTATAAGCACACTCACGCTTCTTTAATAAGTATAGTTTAGTTCTGACTATTTACTGAGCCGTTCATTGTTTGTCTTCTAGTGTATCGACTGTGTTGTGATTTGTTTGCCGGCTTGCTGCACACACACACACACACACACACACACGGCCACCCGTACACACAGTTACAGGAAAATATTTGTGCATTAATAATAGATTTTGTTAACGATTATAGAAAATGTTAAAAGCAATTTTTTGTCTTTATCTTTATCCAGTGGATATAACAGTTATTTTTTATGATTGTGATAATAGATGATAGAAAACTGTGTGCCTGCAATATTTAGCCACTAGAGGGCATCATTCACATTTTTTGCATAATCTAAAAGAACGCTTATCTTTCTCCTATTTTCTCCAGACACCTTTGCCAGTAAAGTGGCTGCGATCCAGGACCAGTATGCCGATGCGTCTATCGGGAATGTGACAGGCAGCAATGCAGTGAATGTGTTCCTGGGCATTGGTGTGGCCTGGTCTATCGCAGCCATCTTCCACCAATCAAAAGGGCGAGAGTTTCGTGTGGAGCCAGGTAACCTGGCCTTCTCAGTAACGCTCTTCACCATCTTCGCCTTCATCTGCGTGGCTACGCTCATGTACCGGCGCCGGCCTGACATCGGTGGAGAGCTAGGAGGCCCGAGGACTGCCAAAGCACTCACTACCATGCTGTTTGTCAGCCTGTGGCTGCTCTACATCTTGTTCTCCTCACTTGAGGCTTACTGCCACATCAAGGGCTTCTAAATACACACACACACACACACATAACAACACACTAACGTACATATGATGCGTACACACATTCACACATTCTCACATACACACATAGGTTATGAGGATGGATGGATGCTAACAAGAAGGAAGCTGCATCAGACAGAACAAGGAGCTTCTTTTACAAAGTTTTCGTTCTTTTTTTTATTTGTTTCTTTTTTTTTTGATAGAACAGAAACCGATGAGAAAAATAGGAGCTATAATATGATGCTGAATTTTATTTATTTCTTCTCTGCCATTTCACACTTAATGCCTCAGGCTGAAAGATTGAATCTATTTGGTCGTCTGTCAGCCGGTCAGGGTTCCACACTGACTACAGTGTGGAGAAAAATGTGTAGGAATAATACGAAACACTTGATGACAAGCCAGTACTAGAACACTTTATGCTCTGCATTAGCCCAGGATCCAGAAAGTGCTGGAATGGGTAGAACGGAATTCTGGGTAATGTAGTTCTGACTGTATTTTACGGAACGTCTCAGTGCACTATTCCGGTTCTTTTGTGGTCTTTGTGGTCCTTTCAACGCCTTTTTTTAGCAACAATAAACTCTTTAAACAGTAACAGTTTCTCACAGGTTGAATTTTACATGCTAGCTTTTTAATTAGCGCTTCAGCGATATGTCGTACCTACTGGAACAGGATTTGATGTTGAATCTCTCACAACAATCTGATTTAATCTTACTAAAAGTACGATCAGTATTTGCTAGCTCACAGCAAGCTAAAACACAAACACATAGTGCACGTATATGCTTAACACACATGGTGTTATTGCTAACATCAGAGCTGGCAAAAATCCAGGGAAATTCTATTCACATAAACACTGCGATAACTCAACTTAACTAATCACACCAGTCCGATTGTAACATCGTGTGAATGTAAAAAACGTTAATGAGTGACGAAAAATCGATACTTTTAAGCTTTATACTTTAGCTTATAAATGTTAGTCAAAAACTGCTGTAAAAAATCAGATGAAAAACAGTTCATCAAAGGATCGCTGAATTTCTCTGGAAAACTGGTTAATATTCACACTAACTTTAGCATCACGAAGAAAGAGACGTGATTCACAAATTTACAAACGATTCGGTTTTGAATTTTGAATGAGTCATAAGCTAAATTAATTATTATTAGTCACCAGGCATGATTTGTTCCTAAATGAATCAGTCTTTCTAAGTGAATCACTGATGTGAAAGAATCAGGATTGGATCTGTGTGGTGTTGAATTTTTTTTAAACGAATCACTCCGATATCTGAATCAGTATCTAGACACGTTTTGTTAGAGTCACTAAATTGAATCAGAATCGTTCAGTGTCACTCGCTGAGTCATTCCATTTGCTGCCGATGGACTTTGATATTGCAAACCACAGAACTGAATCATGAAGCCAAACCACTACATTTCCAAGGTTTTTAAGTAGCTTTATGTTAGAGCGATATATTTTTATGCATCAGTGTTTTGTCAAAGTCTGTTTTGAACCGTGTGTGTGTGTGTGTGTGTGTATGTGTGTGTGTGTGGAATCTTTTGTTCACAACCAAGATTGGCTTCTCTGTCGTTTAGTGGATTGTTGTTCCAAGAAGTTCTGTGATGTTTCCTCGCTCTCTTTGTCTTTACACTTTCTTTATAAAGCTAGCTAGTCCGCCTCAGCTATTATTAGCTCTCTCTGTGTTCAGTGTGTTTCTGCTCTCGTTCAGTCCACACCACACTGATGCACTACATATTAAAATGATCGTTAACGATTGGGGTTTTTTTCGCTAGTTTTGTAACACAAGTCCACTTATTTTTATAAACATTTGTTTGGCTTTTATTAAGTTTAAACAGGACATTTTTCATAGACTGATAGGCCTCCTTAGATTAGCGTGACCCGAGTTTACACTGATGACTGTTACACACACACACACACACACACACACACATACACATACAAATGTAAATCAGTCTTGTACATTTCATGAACAAACTTAACCATGCTAGAGAAATGTACTCGTATCACAGTCGCTAAAATCTCTCCCTCACACCCAACTACACACACACACACACACACACACACACACAGTGGAGTTTACGAGGGCATGCGCTCCCTCCAGTCCTGCTGAGATTATATAAGTAAGGCTAACATATTAGCAGATTAGCATGGTTTTAGAAACAGCTGCTCAATTTAGTCTGGATTTAAAGTTGTAGTTTAGTCTGGATACGTCACCGAACGTAGCTAGATTTGTAAATTTTATTTAAAGAAGGTAAAAGTTTCAGATTAAACTTTATTTAAAATTAAACACAGATTTTTATCTATTTGTCCTTTTAGAGTCCAGAGTTTCACACTAATCTAGATTAGACATGCTAGCGGTTAAGACTCAATACATTTAGATTTGGGATAAATGCTAATTGTAGTTTAGCTTGATGATAAGAAAAAAATTGCCAAAGGGAAAATTGTAAAATCATTTCTAAAACACAATTCTAGTGATACAAAAGGGTTTTGTATTTGATGCTAATGTTTTTTACCGAAAGAAGAGAATTAAAACGTAAAGTTTGAAATGGCCTGGGAGGACTTTCGTACAAGAATTTATACAAAACATTTCAACAAGACTCAGGCGTTAAACCTTAGCGCTAAACCTTAGCGACTGCTTCAGGACACATGATCGCTGTAGCTTAATGCTGAAGCAAAAACGCAAAACTGGCTATTACTTTATTTTTGTTTTCTTTTTTCTTTATTTATTATTGTGAAAACAAAAATGGTTCCCTGATGTTTCTTTACAAAGATGGACAAAACAGACTGTTGGAACACAAAGAAAACACACACACACACACACACACACACACACACACACACACACTAAGTTACACACAAAATACAATCCACAGACTCTTGAAATTCCTTGAAAAACAATTGAAAGAAAGAAATAAAGGCGAGAAGATAAGGATGAAGAGGAGGGTGGACACATGTGAATTACAGCCATACTATGCCGCAACGACTTCCTGTGGGCGTGGCTTCCTGCTAATTGCGGCGTGTCTCAAAACGTGTCTGCATCTCAGTGTGTGTATGTGTGACGTCTTGGTCGGTCGGACGCGTGTCGTCTAACTCCGCTCCTGAAGGCGGCAGCCTGGGGTTAATAAATATACATAATTCAGGCGCTAAGAGACATCGCTAACTAACACTGACAGAATGGACAGGGAATGATAGATAACATCTTTTTACTCACATGTTAACGCTTTATTCAGACACATGTGACATGCTAAAAGAGATGCAGTCTGCACTCAGGCCATGTTTTAGTACAGGATATTAGCATGGTATGCTATGCTAGCTGTAAGAGAGCTACATTCTGCTTCAAGGGTTTAACTGATCAGTAATTTATTAATGATTTCATTTCATACGGACAGGAAACTAGCTGATTAATTAGCTGTATTAATTAGCTGTGTTAATTAGCTGTATTAATTAGCAACATTTATTGTTCAAATTAAAGCTTTTCCTTTCACTTACTGTAGGAAAGAAAAAATGGAATCTCGATAATCTCGTTTTAATTTTGTTTAGAATTTAGTTTATTATGTAATGATTATCATGGCGTATATGACATTTTTGACATAAAAACTGTTGTCGTTTAAAAATGAATAATTAATTATTATTCATTTCATTCATTTAATTTAATCTGTTTGAATTCATCTTGTTTTGTTAAAATTATGTGATGTTACGATTAATTTGTGAGTTTTATTATCCAAATCGCACGTTTTTTCAGTAACTGTGAAAAGAAGCCGAGGATATCCTGATCATTTTAAATAATA